>NC_142929.1:75529104-75604104 GCF_046866305.1 Octopus bimaculoides | reverse complement strand
AACGTAACAGCAATGAAGAGCATATGGTGCAAAGGAGTGAAGAGAAAAGATTAATCCCTGTTCACGGCGAAGGCGGGAGTCCGGATGGCTCCAGTGCAAAGGCAATTCGAACAGACAGGTGTTGTAATGAATGACCGGTAAAGCGGAAATGGCGCGAGACCGGGATGTCGTTGCCGAGTCTAATGTCTCGGAGGTTCTCCGCAAACCAGTCAGCCAAGCGGCGTCCCGTTTGACCGATGTACAGAAAAGGACAGAAAGAGCAGGAGATGCAGTAAATGACGTTACTAGAAATGCAGGTAAAGGAGTCAGTGATATGATAGGGACGATGATGGGTGCCTGTGAGGATGGTAGTGTTGGAGAGGTAGAGGCAAGTGCAGCACCGTGGACGGGAGCAGGTGAACGAGCCAGGTTGGGAGGTGGGGTTAGGGAAGAAACTGTGGACTAGGTGGTCACGTAGGTTGTGGGCTCGTTTGAAGGAGGGGAGGAGTAGGTTGGGGGTAGATGTGTGAAGTGGAGGGGTCGGACTGGAGTCGCCGGAAGGCTCGGAGAATGGTGCGTTGGAGGCGTTGTAATGAGGGGAAATGGGGGACGAGTAACGGCGAGGGGTGCGTGGGGAGGTAGAGCAGAGGCACGCCACACGGAACGTGCTCTGGCAAGGGCGGTATGGATAGTGGTGAGGGGATATCCACGAAGGATGTAGTGGCGAGCTATGAGTTGAAACTCAGAGTTATGGTTGTCACTGCAGAGCTTGCACAGACGGAAGAACTGAGTAGGAGATAGAGAGCTTGGTGTGGGTAGGGTGGGAGGAGGAGAAGTTGAGGTATGAGTGTGAGTCGGTGTATTTGTAGTGGATGGAAGTAGTGAGAATGGAGTTGTGTGTGTTGACCGAAATGTCGACGGAAGTGTTGGAAATGGTGCAGGAGAATTCGGGGGCAACTGTCTTTGAAGACTCATATTGTCGTTGAATGCTCGAAATAAGGAGTAAATACACAGCTGACTACTGATGAAGGGTCGTTTCTCTGCGTTTACTTGTCCTGTTTTCTATTTTTTTTCTCTCGTGGTTTACGTATTTAACTCGTTTATCTATGTATTTCATGTTTACACAGTTGATGACGTCCTGTACCCATATATGCATACACACACATATTATTTAATTGAATGCCAGGCATCCATTTCCAAGTATGTGTATACACACACACACACACATACAAGTATCACTCAGCACATTTGGTTGGAGTTGCATGTATATTTAATAACAGTTTGATTCAGCTCCACATTAAAGCTTCGTGCGTATGCAGGAGAAGTCCATCCTATCAGACGTTTAAAGATATATGCCTTCCGAAAGAAGGATACATTAAAGAATATAGTTGCAGATATGCAAAATGACATATGGTTATAGATTGAAGGCTTTCTTTAGAGTTCTGGTCAATTGCAGCTGATCCGCGGCTCCTTATTTTTTTTTATTTCTTTTTAGTAGCTTTAGTCAGTGGACTGGGTACCGTATTGAAGGGTTTAATGGAACAAATTGACCTCTCCCCTCAGTACTAATTTTTAAGTCTCATACTCACTCTATCCATCTCTTAAGCCGAGGCGTAAAAAAAACAAAAAACGTCGGCTGTCAAGCGACCTGGAGGGGGATAAGCACAAATACAAACACCCACATATATACACGACGGGCTTCTATACAATTTCCATCTACAACATTCACTTACAAGGCACTAGGCGGCCCGAGTCTATCGTACAATACTGAACTCGAAACCACGATGATGCAAACCATACTGCTATACCTGCACTTAAACAATTTTATTACTCTCTATAAAAAAAAAAGAAAATGTGAAGGCACATTGCTCAGTGGTAGAACGTCGAGCTCACAACCATGAGGTAGTGAGTTCGATTCCCGGACGGGGCTGTATGTTGTGTTATTGAGCAAGACACTTTATTTTACGTTGCTCCAGTTCACTCAGCTGTAGGAATGAGTTGCGACATTACTGGTGCCAAGCTGTATCGGCTTTTACTTTTCCCTTAGATAACATCGGTGGCGTCGAGAAGGGAAGCTGGTATGCATGGGAGACTGCTGGTCTTCCATAAACAACCTTGTCCAGACTTGTACCTCGGAGGAAAGCTTTCTATGTGCAATCCCATGGTTATTCATGACCGAAGGGTGTCTTTACCCTCTTTACAAAAGGGGGTTTATTATATTGAAATAAAACATATCTTAGGGATATGTAATACAGTCGTCTTAATAATTCTTTCAACTATTGCAGTGGTTCTCAACCATTTCTTCACCAACGGTTCTCCTTGATTCATATTTACTCAGATGACCCCTATAACCATTCGATGTTAAAAAAAATCCTATTATATATTTATAATTAAATATTAGGAATTGTATTGAAAAATTGTTAAAATATTTTGTGTATCGGAGAAGTATAAGCAATTTATAGCACAAATTTTAACAAAATCCTATATGGGTCCGGTTCGGAACCACTGTACTACAGCCTCAAGGGATAGGGGACTAGTCGATTGCATCGGCCCTATTGCTCAAGTGGTACTTATTTCATCGATCCCAAAATGATGGATGACAAAGTTGAGACCAAGAATGTAAAACCGGAAGAAATGTTGCTAAGCATTTTATCCGGCGTGCTGATGATTTCGCCAGCTCACCGCCTTAATAATAATAGTAATGGTTTTAGATTTTAGGCCAGCAAGTTCGGGGGGAGGTTGTAAGTCGATTACATCGAACCCAGTGCTCTACTGGTATTTATTTTATCGACCCAGAAAGGACGAAAGAAAAGTGGACCGCGGCAGAATTTGAACTCAGAACGCACTTTGCCCGGCGTGCAAACGACTTTACCTGCTCGCCGCTTTAATAATAGTAATAATCTTTTCTACTGGAAGCACAAGGCCTCAAATTTGTGGATGTGTTGATTACATCGACCCCAGTGTTTCACTGGTACTTAGTCTATCGGCCCCAAAAGGATGAAAAGCAAAGTCGACCTCAGCGGAATTTGAACTCAGAATGTAGCGATGGACGAAATACCGCTAAGCATTTTGTCCAGCGTGCTAACGATTCTAATAATAATAATAATCTTTTCTACTCTTAAGCATAAAGCCCGAAATTTTGGGTGAGGGAGCCAGTCGATTAGATCAATCCCAGTACGCAACTAGTACTTTATCGACCCCGAAAAGATGAAAGGCTGAGTCGACCCCGAATTTTAACACAGAACGTAGCAACGGGCGAAATAAGCATTTCGTCCAGCGTGCTAACGATTCTAATAATAAAGAGAAAAAAGATGATATAGGCAGACTCCAGAAAAGGTCTCAGAAAACGACAAAGCAACCACACGTTGGAATATACCAATACACACAGATAGAAAGATCAAGGCTAATAGACCGGATATAGTTGTCAGAGATCACCAAGAAAAAAAAATGCCTTCTAATCGATAAATCAATACCAACAGATGACATTGCATCTCTAAAAGAAACGGAGAAGCTATTAAAATACAAGGATCTGGAAATAGAAGTAACTCGAATGAGGAGCCTAAAAACATTTCCTATAATAGTAGATGCTTTAGGTATGATTAAAAACAAAACAAAAACATTCAGACAAATACATAACCAAAACACCAGGACTTACAAATGTATATAACATACAGAAAATAGCACTACTAGGCATCGCGCAAGCACCACAACAAACTACAGCACATACCAAAGGCACACAGAGCTGTGCTCGGAAATGCAGTGAAAGCACGTGATAAAAAATGGCTTCAAACTTTGAAAAGGCAGCCATTTTGCGGGAGGGGATAAGTCGATTTCATCGACCCCCAAAAGGATGAAATGCAAAGTCGATCTCAGCGGAATTTGAAAATAATAATAATAATAATATAAAGTAAAGAATTGCCTCCCTTAGACCTGTTTCGTTTGTATCATTTATACAAAAGAAAGTGAATTTATCTCGCTAAATATTCGAAATAATCCCAAAAGTATAACTGTATATTAATTTTAATCCATGTCTGACATTCGTGGGCAATGAGACATCAGTTCCATAATCTTCAGGTCTTTGGCTTATTATAAAGAATGTAGCATTTAATACTTGTGAGTAGAACTTCTTGCCAACTGTTTCTTTAGTACCTGAGAAATTAGACTGACGAGGTTTTAAGTCCTTAATACAAACAAAATCCATCCGGAGGAGTTTTGGAAAAGGCACTACAATCCCTTCAGTTTATTACTTTTTACAAAAATCCTTTGTATTTCTATATTTTAAACATCGGAAACGAGAATTTTGTGAAAAAAAAAAAAAAAAATCTTTTTGGTATTATTTTACAAAAAATGTTTAGTTCTGAATCGGTACAGATATATCTGTGTGGTCAAGAAGCCGCTATGCAATCACGTGGTTTCATGTTCAGTCCCACAACACAGCACCTTTGATAGACGGAAACTGCGTGGAAGCTTGTCATATATATATACATATAGGCGAAGGCGTGGCTGTGATAAGAAGCTTGCTTCTCAATCACATGGTTCTGGTGGGAGAAAGGCACTGTGTGGCACCTTGGGCAAGTGTCTTCTACTATAGCTTCGGGCCGACCAAAGCCTTTTGAGTGGATTTGGCAGAAACCAAAAGAAGGCCGTTGTGTATATATATACATATTTAGGTGTGTGTGTTTATGTCTTCATAACTTAGCGGTTTGGCAAAAGGACCAATAAAATAAGTACTAGGCTTAAAAGGTAAGAAGTCTTGGGGTCGATTTGTTCAACTAAAACCCTTTAAAGTGGCGTTCCAGCATAGCCACAGTCAAATGACTGAAACAAGTAGAAGAATGTATATATATCTGAATGTGGTGTTTGTCTGTTTGGTAAAACGGTAGAATAAGTACTGGGTTTAAAAAAGAGAAAACGTGGTGCTGGGGTGGATTTATTCAACTAAACCCTTCAAGGCCTCAGCATAGGCAATTAGGAGTACTTTTAGCAGACTCCACTCATGGAAACGTTTGTACTAGCTCTGGTTTGAAGATGCCTTTTCCCCCTCCCACTTCTGGTATTTGTCTTGGCTCTTTATAGTTTGAGTTCAAATTCTGCCATGACCTACCCTTTTGTTACCATATTTCTGTTGTAATACAATTTTGAAAATGAAAAATTTAATAAAATAACTGCCATAAGGTAGATGCAGACGTGGCTGTGTGGTAAGAAGCATGCTTCCCCAACCACATGGTTTTGGGTTCAGTCCCACTATGTGACACCTTGCCAAGTGTCTTCTACTATAGTCTTGGGCCGACCAAAACCTTTGTGAGTGGATTTGGTAGATAGAAACTCATAGAAGCCCATCGTACATATATATGTATGTCTTTGTCTCTTGCCACTGCTTGACCAACTGTTGTTAGTGTTTATGCCCCTGTAACTTAGCAGTTGGGCAAAAAAGAATAAGTATTAGACTTAAAACAAGGTGGTGCCCCAGCATGGCCACATTCTTACTACTGAAACAAGCAAGCAATAAATGAGTATTAAGCCGTTCTTTGGAACATAGATTAATGGAATTTTGATGAAGTCCTAATGTAGATCACTTCAACTCGGAATTCATAGGATTAAGGCTGGTTTCAAAAGTATCCATTGCATAGTTTAACACTACTATCCCCCACCTGAGGTACCATAAGTAGAGTCCATGCTGTTGCATATGGACCAGGGTTTCTCTTTTAGGGATACTTCAATCTCTTCTTCCCACCAGTTTCAGTGATACTGTAAAAAATAATGAACACGGTCTCCCCATAGTACTTATTTGATTTGGCTGTGCCTGGAGACAAGACAAAATCTTTTATAACTTAGGATAGTTGCAGAAGTCACTTTACCAACTAGTCAACATAGCACTCACACAGTACTTGGTCACAACTAAAATATATCTTCCAAGTTTTAGAGAAAAAGAGAGAGAATATGTGATTGCTGTTGTTTTTCTATCATCGGAGAATATCCACCTCTTTAAGTGATGTGTTCATAACATGATACCACTGGTTCGCCAGTGTAGTTGTGTGTGTGGGTTCTGAACACACAGTACCTAAAAACATTAATACTAATTCACATTGTATTATAAGGTATTAATAGATGCAAGCATGGCATGCATAATAGCTAAGAAGCACGAGGCCCCAGGTTCTTAAACATACAACGGCATCTATTGGTGTTTTTCTTTTTATTGACCCTGACAAGACAAAAGATAGCTGATCATAGCAGGATTTGAACTCAGGGCACAGAGTCAGAACAAATACAACAAATCATTCAGCCTGTTGCTCTAATGACTCTGCCAACTCATCTATTTCACCCAAGAGCAGGCTACTTTGAACAAAAAATAGTTAACAATTATCAACATGACAGAAAATGAAATATGAAACAGTAATACAAATTTGACTTCTACCAACAGCAGTTGATGTAAATGTTCCAAATCTGTGAAGAAACAATTGTAGTAGTAGTAGTAGTAGTAGTAGTAGTAGTATTTATAAAAAAAAATTAACATTGGTACATCATCACATGTTGGCAGTCACTGGCTGCTAAAATACCTACCTTGCAAAATGTACTCGTGCACATTAGTATGTCCATATCCACATAGCACATTAAATGGAGGAAATATATATAAAGCCAAGTAACAAATGAAGTAGACCTCAATATTTTTGAAATAGAGAAATATATAAACATAAAATGCTCACATATAGTACTCAGAGTTTCCTAGCAAGCCATGGGTATGAAGTTATCTGCTAACTACTGATTGGAAATTGGGTATTTTCATATTTGTTGCTTGCTTGGAAACTCCAAGTACTGTTAGTGTTCAATTTTTACATTGTTGAGCAGTATGCTACTGGTTATGGCACATAACTTGGTCAGAATGTTACCATCGGTTTCATGCTATTAGGCAATATTGATTACTCCTCAGATAGATAGCAAAATGTGAATTTGAGGATATGCTCACACAAAAATATTATATGCTGAACTCGTGATGATGACAATCCTTACTAGTTAAGAATATGTAACTACTTAAAAAAGGGGCAGAATATCTGGTCTTAGGGAAGGAAAAAGAAACAAAATTTTAATTAGCTAAAAAAGAGAGAAAAAGAAATCAGATTTAAAATATATAAGAATTTTGGATTACAAATGAAAAGAAGAAAACCCTCACAATTTACCAGATATGTGCACACAAAGAAATTTGTTGTAAAATGATGAAGAAGAAAAAAAAAAGCAACAGCAATTTTGGTTTACTTTTCCATTTTTTATTTTAACATTTTTAAAATTATTCAATCAATTTTCTTTTCGTCTCCCAATTTCTTCATAAAGTTTTTCTTTCATATCTAACAAGACGATGATGATGATGATGATGATTACTGTTGCAGAGAGAAATTCTGTTTTCTGGGATTTTCTTTTTGGAACCGAAAAGAAAAAAAAAGCAACTTTTTTTTTCTTTCTCTTCCACCCATAGTTGTCAAAGAAAAAAAATACTACATGAAATAAAGAATGAGGGGGGGAAAAAAACTTCACAATTTTCATTTCTTCTTTTTCTTCTTCAGTTCGACAATCTACAGGCTATGTTATGAGAATCTGATAAACAGAATTACACATTTCAAAGAATTAAGACATGGAGGAGTGAAAAGTCCAGTGTCACCACCCAAGAATATCCACAGTCAGTTAAAACAAAGACCTGTGCTTCATGGAAATATTTTAAACTAGGAATCAGGTAAAAAGTGTCTGTGAGCATGACATTAAGAAAGTAATTTCTGCTTACCATGTCAAAAAAAAAAAAAACAAACAAGTGGACTATACACAGACACACACACACATATATTCACAAACACATGTCTGCATGACATGTGTGTGTATATATATATATTTATATATACACACACACACACATAATGTGCGATTATAAATCCTTCATTTACCCAAGTACATATACATATTCATGTGTAAAACCTTCATTTGTTCAAGTATGTATCTACAGACACACACACATGTATATAAATATCCTTCAGTGGCTCATATAAATGTATACATGTATGTGTATATATATGTATGTGTATATATATATATATATATATATATATATATATATATATATATATATATATATATATTTATATACATATGTACACACACACACAAACATACACATGCATATATAAAAATCCTTCATTGGCTCAGGTGTGTGTATATATATGTGTGTGTGTGTGTGTGTGTCTGTGTGTGTGTGTGTGTATCATGCATAAGTTTTGCTTCCTATTTGTGCCTCAGGTAAGTGGAGAGGAGAACTTAAGACATTTTCTTTCCTTGTGTGGGTCCCCCCATTCCTTCATTTTAGGACCTCAAGCGATTATGGATGAGGAAATACTTTCAATGTTTATTTCTAAGCTGACATTAAAAAAAGGAGGTGGGGAATAAAACAATTTTAATTACCACCACACTGTGTACCACATGGGAAGAGGTGTCTTTCATCTGTTGCAGAAATGACAGAACTAAAACTATATTTACATTTATTTATTTTCTTTTTTTTTGTAGAAAGAGAAGCTATTGAAGAATTAACCGAAACAGGACACATTATAAAAATGGCATGGTTTGTGCAGTGCAAATGCTTGCAGTATATAATGGAACCACAAGTCTTGGCAGTATATGAAGTAAAAGAAAATATAAGAAATAAACAATAACCTATTATTATTATTATTATTATTATAATGACTCAAAAATACAATTCAACATGTATTTTTGCTTTTGTACTCCGTCAAATCCAAAAATATCGATGGTAGAAAACGATATCACTTCAGATATGAGACCTTATAGTTTGATGATATATCTGTAAATGTTTATTAAATTTTATTTGTTGTTTTTAATCTTGGAACCTTTGCTTAAGCTTGAAGATATCAAAAAAAAAAAAACTAACAGGAGCTATGTCATTTCACACAAGACTTTAAAAAAATGCTCAACCTGCTGAGTTTGTTCCTGAAGCAATCTTTAATAAAAAAAAAGATAATGTGGTTTAATAGTGAAAAGTTCTAATGGATTAACATGATGTAGCTCTGCCAAGTGTTATTTTTAAAATTCCTTCTATCTAGCAACTGACTTAAACAATACTCCAAACTTATCCACAAAAGTCTAAACAGGTGTGGTTTGTTAATGCTCAGTACGGTGTTACACTAGAAAAGTACAACAGCCAACTTCTTGACAGCAAGAAAGAGAAAAAGCAACTCCAAAGCCCAATAATATATTTGTTATATTTTCTTACAATATTTGAAAAAGAAAACAGAAGTGGGTTCTAGATCATTACTGGACCACATTAGTTTGGTTTGGCTTGGGTTGCTTGGCTGAAAAAAGGAAAATGTGCCATTTCACAGCTGAGTAATTGACAGTAAGAGAGGCATCCAGTTTTTAATATATATAAATATATATATATATAAACCCACTTGCTTCAACAACATGCAAATGTGTAAATTTGTAGAAACTATTCAACCTACACTAACATAGTGGGGAAAAAAACCCAAACAAAATAAATATTAAATTGTAAACCACTGTGGGCAGAGAAACAAATTCAACAACCACAAGAAGCTACAAGACTTTCACATTGGAACTCTTAGCCAGTGGCTGCTTTACAAACTAAAGTCTAATTTTCTAGTGTTTTATAGAAATGTAAAAGACAAGATCCTGTCAGGGTGAAAAGAAACAAAATAACACTTGAACACAGGGGTACAAAATCCAATGTATATGATTAAAGTATAAGAAAATTAATACAGTTTGGTTGTTTAAAACATATATATATTATATATATATATTTTTTTTTTCTCAAAAGATAAGTGCACATGCACACACACACATATATACCAGCTTTAATATACCCTCTGCACAAAAACTTACGCTAGTTACTATTAGAGCGAGTGGTTCCAAGATGAGTTGCAAAATGGTGGAGGAATAGAGACAGGCAGAGATGGAGTGCAAGAAGGAGGGAAATAATGTACAAAAGGAAGATACAAAATTTTCATAAATATAATAACAAAGACAAAGAGTGACAGAGGAAAGAGATGAGAGTGTTCTGGGGCAGGGGATGTCTCCTCAGTTACTAGGGAAATAGTTCTAACGTAAAGCAAAACATTTGAGAGATCGTTGCTGAATTAAGAATTTTGCTTTTGAAATCCAAAACCAATATGATCATTCTGAAGCTAGACTCTAAGACTTTATTCTACAGGAATGTGAAAGTTTCCTGGTACAGAGAGGCTCCTAGAAAACACATACACATACAAACACACACACACTCATATACAAACACAAGCACACATGCAAATACAAATTTTCAGCAACAAAGTGATTTTTTTTCTTCTTTTTATTAAAGTTCCCAGTTGGCACAAGCATCATTCTGTGTATACCCAGCACACATTGATGTACAGAGAGAAGTGAATATATGCATATATCTGTATATGTATGTGTGTTTGTGTATGTACATAATTTTTTTTTCTTCTTTAAATCTATGAAATGACAACTCTACTAACTAATTTAGTTTTAATCTTACTTTTAACGAACTTATTCTTTTGGTCAATGTAATTGGCACAACAAATATTAGCATTTCTTTCATTGATTGTTGATTGTCTAAATTTTGGTTAATATGCCCCATTTATTTTAATTTTATCTTATTTTGCTTGTTCCGAATATATATATATATATGCATATATATATATATATATACACACACGAACATGCAGAGGGAGGAATATAAAAATAAAGAGTGACAGAGAAAGGGTGAGAGATAAGACTTAAAAAGAAAAAAAAAAATGCTTGCCTGCTTTGTTAGCCAATCATATTGTTTATTAGTGTATTATTACTATCACTATATATATATATATATATATATATATATATATATATATATATATATATATATATATATTCACACACACTCTTGTTTTTAAGATTTCCATGGCATAGTACCTCTGGGTCTAGGTGGGATCAAGTCAAGCAAATATTGCCGATGAAGGTCAGGTTTTGTGAAAGGTAACTGATAATGGAATGGTCCACGTGCAGTAAATGGCTGCAAGCCAATAGGCTGATTTGGTCGCTGCATCTGGTGGGCATGCATCAATGTTTGGTGATGTCTGAAATGGTCGGTGGTTGGTTTATTGTAAGAATTTGTGAGATTCATGGGTGCTGTGGTCCCCATATTTAGATTATTAGCCACCGTAGTTGGCATGTTTATGCCTTGCGACTGCATTCGCTCGATCTCCTGCTCTTGTTGTAGAGCCTTCACAAATGCACTCTTTAGACGGTTGGTGTGTTCCTGCTTCAAAGCTTTCTTCTGGTTGGACGTCACACACTGTTCACAAATGACGTTCTTTGAGCCAGGCTTTTCTCGTTTCCAGACCGGAGTAAAATCAGTGTTACATTGTACACAACTGAACGGGTTACAAATCATCTTGTGATCCAAATTCTTCTCTCCCCTTGCTATCAAATCAGAATCAACAATGTAGTTGACAACCTCCTCAAGGCCAAGCAGCATTATAAACTCATTGCTGGCAAGGCTAGGTATAAAGTTCATTTCAGGAGGTGGTGGTTTGGGTGGAGGGATTTGCAGAAGGGTCTTCTCCAACTGCTTGCGCAAGGCCAGTTTTGCTGCAGCTTGTCTCTGTGCCGTGGTTTCAACTGGTTGTGCAGGCGGTGCTGGAGGTTGGCTTTGTACTGGTGGAGTGTGAATAGGACGAAAGCCTGACATTAAGTTATTATTCGAATTAGACATCTGATTGTGGTTGGTGCGCATGTTTTGCATGCTGTGCATACGAGGTGTCATCACAAGTGGAGGCGGCCCCTGTTGGTGTTGCATTTGCTGAGCCCTCATCTGAGCTGCCATTTGCTGTGAGCCTCTCATGAATTGATGTGTAGAAGAATTAGACTTGGAAGACTGTAGGGGCTGATTGTTGGTGTGGTTGCCACGCACCAGTGGTGGAGGTACTGACTGTTGTTGCTGCTGTTGTTGTTGTTGCTGCTGCTGCTGTTGCTGTTGTTGTCGGTTTGACAGTTGTTTATTGTTGGCCACAACATTGCTCTGTTCCTGCAACTGGTGTGACAACTGGCTTTGGCGTAGTTTTTTTAAGAGCACAAGCTTGGCTTCCTCGTTGCGCAATTCAGCCTGAAGGGTTTTGACTAGTTTTTTACGCATTCGTTTTTCATCAGCAGTAAGTTCTTTTGCACCATTTAGTGCTTTCTTTTCATCATCAGAATCGTCTGACAAAGTGATAATGTCTGGAGAAGATGGAGGTTTTGTACTCAAGTCTACTGGCATATCCATAGCCAAGTTTTCTTTCTCACTGTCTTCGGACTTCACTGGTGAGGCATCATCTTCTCGTTTCACATTACTTCCATCACGTTCTCCTTCCTTAGGTTTCATCAGTGCAGAGAACATAGGTTCCCGCTGACGCATTTTGGCTTCAATTTTCATTGATAAATTCTGAACACCATCTTGGGAAGCTGATAAACTTGTGTTTCTTTCCCTTTTTGGGCTGGATATGACATGTGGAAGTTTGTTCTCCACTAAACTGGGTTCCAGCTTCAATCTGAGAAGAAAAAAAGAAAAAGAAGAAAAAAAAAATCGAGGAATATAATTTCATGTTAAAGTTTTCAAAAACAAAATAAATTAAAAAAAAAAACTCAATTCTTTCAACAAGCTTATTTTGAAGTAGACTTAAAACAGCTATAAAACCCGTTACTTTGATTTATTCAAGAGAGTGAGGCTCATCTTTTTGCATTCTTTTAGCTATTATATGACACCACCCTACTGGCTGTGTAGGCAGGCTGTAAATACATGTCAAGATGGAAGATGAGTGCCTAACCCCACATGCTAATCTCTTCAATAAAATTGTCCTGCCTGTGTTCTTATATGTAAGTGAAATGTGGTCTTCCACAAAGAAGAAAGAAAAACAGACTGACTATGACACAGAGGGCCATGGAAAGATCCATGCCAGGAATATAATTATGGGAATGTACCCATGGGATAGTTTGAGAATGGAGTAGAGCAAATGATGTGATTGTGGAATGCAGAAAGAGAAATTTCTGCAGAACCAGATACGTTGCAAGACTCACAGACAAGAGGTGAATGTGCGCTTTGTCAAGTGGTGGCCAAGAGATCAGAAGGGACAACACAACAAACCTCCAAGATGAATTTTGGCTCAATCAAGGAGAAGAATGAAACTATTGTGACCAACAATATATAGGAACAGCTGATGGTCTGGTAATAAAATGCACAAAATTTAATTTCCTATTCTTAATTAATATTCAAATGATGACTCTAACCCTTTTAATACAAACCCACTTGCACTAAAATAATCATATTTAAATTAAAGATCTTGATTAAAATCTCAATTAAAACATGAATATCAGAAGATTTTGGTTTGTCAACATCAACATAACATATATTAATGTGTGTGTATATATACTTACGTATAAAAGTGGTTGTATATAAGTAACAGATATTTCACTAAACCTTACTCAAATCTTTATGATATTGAAAATTAATTGAAACACACAGGAAATTTACTAATTAGAAATATAACAATAAAAGGGTTAAGAGTCATTATAATTTAATTAATCCTTAAGTCAAACATGTGAAATGAACTGGAGTTAAATTTAAAAAGTTTTTTTCCAAATAAAATCCTTTGACCACTGTGTAATATAGCATTAATTAAATTATAAATTTAGATATTAAAAGTTACATTCATGCAATACATAATTAAGTGTACAAAACCTGAAACCAGCAAATTAGAACAGTAATTCTCAGCATTCTTTAAAAGGTTGATTAAATTCTAGGTGTGGCCATATGGGTAAGAATTTTACTTTCCAAATATATGGCTCTGTGTTCGGTTCCACTATGTGGCATCTTGAGCAAGTATCTCCTACTATAGCCCCAGGCTAACCAAAGCCTTGAGGGTTGATTTGGTAGATGAAGACGGAAAAGACGTCTGGCGTGTGTGTGTGTATGTTTTTCTCCTTGTCTCAACATCATATGGGAGTTGTAAATGAGTGTCACTGTCATACAAGCAGTGTCATTCATTTCTAGTATTGTGTAAAAGCATGTCATGGGAAAATATTAGCTGACTTGGAAACAAGTGAAGGTTAACAACTAGAGGGGCATCAGGCTTCAATAAACTCCATCTAGCCCATGCAAACATGGAAAAGTGGACATAGAAAGGACAATGACAACTATTTAATTTGTTTTTAGCAGAAGATTAGAATTTAATTTTCCATTAAAAGTTTTAAATAATCTTAAAGATGATCAAATTAGTTAGACAGTAATCTTGACTTCAGCTGAAAATTTCCCAGCAGCTCTAAATGCAGTTAAACCTCATTAAGTGATGCAGTTGTTATTCTAGTGACACCACCTATAAGTTCTTTTGTAAAAGAAAAAAAAAAAAAAAGGGGAGGGAAGTGTTATAAAAAAAAGAAAGAAGAAAGTGAATACATTAGAGCAGCTATCATGTTAGTACTAACAGTGATAATAAACAAAGCAGCAAGGATAGATTGCAGAGATATCAAGGCTATATAGTTGATGACTAATTCTGTAAAAACACATTCATGTAATTGGTTACACTTCAAGTTGGGGGAGCTGGATTCTAGTAGTAGCAAAAGCTGGACATAAATTAAAACATTCAATTTGGATGACTGATTGAGCTACTAAAACAGGACAGGATTACAATAAGCAAGTCAGATACAAGTGTTTGACTCATCGCCGTCATCATCATCATCATCATCATTTAATGCCCATGTTCCAAGCTGGAATGGACTAGATAATTTGACAGGATCCAATGGACCCAAGAACTGCATCATGTTCCAGTGTCTGATATAGTATGGTGCCTACAGCTGGATGCCCTTTCTAACACCAATAATTTTATAACATATGCTGAGTGCATTTTTTATTTGTGCCACCAGCACTAGTGAGGTCAGCATGCAGCTTGCTAGATTTTGAACCCTGAGGGTGGGGTCACATGGCTTTATGCTAGGAGCTGAGGAGTTATAGTATGAAAGAAGGGGGGAAGAGTAAGTTTTTTGGTGTAGAAAAGCAACTTGGCTACTCTCATTTAGGAAAAGATAAGAATGATCAGGTGGAGCAGGAAAGAGCTGAAATAGTGGTGATGGCATGACCATAAGAAACTTTAGTCATTGGACCAGCCCTGTTTTATTAGTTTTAGTCAATGGTATGTGGCTAAGTGGTTAAAGAGTCCAGCTCATGACTGCAGGGTTGTGGGTTTGATTCTTGAACTGGGCAGTGTGTTGTCTTTGAACAAAGCACTTCATTTCATATTGTTCCAAATGAGTTGCAACCAACTGCTGATGTACCTTTCACTGATGTTCTGCTGCTTGAGGGTTGAAAGGGTATCTATGACTGCTCACGACAAGAGGACCCCAAATGACTAGTAAAAGCACGATAGAAGCTACCAGGTCATACTCATTTACTTATGACAGCTAAGCCATTGTGGAGTGAGGTGAATTGGCAAGATGATTAGAGAGACAAATAAGAATGGCTTGGAGCATTTGTCTCAACTCTTGGTGCTCAGTAAATATCTCACCAAGGTCAACTTTACTTTCCATCCTTTCAGTGACCATTTCCTTGGATGTGTATGGGGGGGGGGGGAACTTGCATGCAATCTAACAGTTAGTTGTCGTCTTAACAAAGAAAACAGCCTGTGCATGTGCAGATGCATAGCCAACACTAATAGAAGATCCAAGTGTGTGGCCAAGCTTTGCACCTATCTTATTGATCACTTCAGAAAGGTTAAGTTGACTTTGGCTTAAAGGGATCTAACTAAATACCACAAGGTATTTTTGTTTGGACATCTCTCACTGATACACATACATCTAACAAGCTTCCACACAGCAAATCAGTTTCAAACAAACCTTAACCACACACCCAATGTAAATAAAAAAGAAAATATATTTGTTGTTGCAATTTCATTAAACAGAATAACTTCTCTCCTACCTATTCTTATTACAAGTAGTTTGAGAATTGAAAAACATCATGGTTGCTTTAACACCCACATTTCCATGCTTGCATGCATCATATGAGAGCCACTGAGGTAGATTTTCTAAGGTTGGATGCCCTGCTCTCACTAACCCTCATCTGTTTCCATGTAAGTAATGTTTTCACAGGAGATTGTAAACAACCCCATTTGTATGTGGTAAGGTTTGTTTACTACTACTGCATCACATCAAGACAGGTAACACCCCTCCCTGCATACACACGCACCTCTCTACCTATATTTTATTTATATATATATATAATGGATAATAAAACGAATGATTTACACCTGGTAGCTTACTGGTAAAGCACGTTCACTTTCAGAGTGATCATTAGGTATATAGCAAATTATAGACAGAAGATGGAATATACAAGAATTTATTATTAATCAAGACAATTGTTTCAACACATCTAGCATCGATTTCTCTTGGGTGGGACACTCAACATCTGGCTCAGGAGCATCTGGTGGTGCAGATGTATCTCCTCAGGTAATAATTAAATACAACTCGTTAAAATGACTGTTCCACAATGTAACTTTCCGTTTTGCAGAGAGAAAAGCAGCCAGACAAAGGAAATATTTTCATTTATATAGAAGATCAAAAATAAAATCACAGATGACAAAAAGAGAAACAAGCACACAATCCAGCGAGAAAAGTATT
Source organism: Octopus bimaculoides (assembly GCF_046866305.1). NCBI lineage: Eukaryota > Metazoa > Mollusca > Cephalopoda > Octopoda > Octopodidae > Octopus > Octopus bimaculoides. Next base: position 75,587,442 of record NC_142929.1, on the reverse strand, counting down.
AAAAATTACCGTTAACAGGTATGGATGTATAAATCCCTTTATGCCAAAGTCAACTTAACCTTTCTTCTAAAGTGATTAATAAAATAAGTGTAAAGCAATGTACTGGAATCAATATAACCAAGTAAAAACTTTGAAGGCATTGCCCCAGCCTGGCCACACTTTGGTCTCCTGTTAGTCAGTGTTGGCTTCTTTTCAGTTTCTGCTGATTAAATTCACTGACAAGACTTTAGTTGGTCTGGAGTTGTAGAGGATGCAACCTGCCCAAGGTGCAGTGCAGTAGGCCTGAGCTTGAAACCGCATTGCTGTGAAGTGAACTTTTTCACCACACAGCATTGGCCATGCCTGCTGCATCAATGTTATTTTAAAGAATACACACATGATTAAACTAGCCTATATTGCATAAATTTGCTGACTTAAGATATTTAATGCACTCCATACACAAATTCATTAAAATTTACTTAAGGTTTAGCAAAAATTTCACAACAAATATCTAAAAAACGTGACCTTCAAGAGTTGAAGTTTATGTTTTTTCACATCGCTAAACAAAACCCCAACATTCACTAAATTTGTTCATTAGAATATTTTTTCAACTTAGCCTAATTATTTCATGAAAAATTAGGTCAAATACTGTATCACATCCATACATTATTAAAAAGGAAAGTAATGCTGCTACAAATTTCATGATTTAGTGATCTTATTAGCATGTGGTTAGACATGCAAGTGAAATTTAGTAATAAACTTATTTTGAACACCAAACACTATTAAAAATGCATTAATCCTTTGATGTCAACCAGCCTGAGACTGTCCTGGGTTCTGTGATATAATAAATTTCTTGTTTGAAAATGATCTAAATTAAAACCTTCTAAAAAATTTCATGTTAATTTATATTCTAAATATCAGTATAATGATGACAAAATTGTTTTACTAAATTCTTCATTATTTTAAAAATTAATTAAAGCAAAGGCAGTTTTCAACACTGGAAATGAAAGGGTCAACTTCAATAATGGCCAACCCTTTTGAGACAGCTTTTAATTTGCTCATATAAAATCATCATTATCATCATCCTAACATTCACTTTTTCCATGCTTGTATTGGGTTAGGTGAAATTTTGCTGGAGCAGATTTTCTATAGCCAGATTCCCCTCCTGCTGAATCCCAAACTACATGGTTTAGAAGCACACAGCCATGCCTGTGCCCTAGTTCGAAAGGTATATCACACACGACAGGTTTCTGCCATTTTCATCTACAAAATTCACTCACCAGACTTTAGGCAGCCCTTCTGTTCCATTTTTAATTTGAAAAGCTAAGAACTTTTCTATTAAGTAATGTTCAAAATACCAATCAATTTCACCAAATTATTCAAATTTTTGATTATTTTCAAAATTAATTAAAACATAAGCAGTGTATTTCATCAGAAATATGCTCACAAAAGGTTAAAATTAAGATAGTTTGCATTATATTATGACAAGTTTAGTAGTGTGATTCATTTTACAACTATGTGATTTTGGATCCCATCCCTAGCAGAATACCTTGTAAGGTAATCAATTCTTGTGGTTGAAGTTAAATAATGTGCAGAAGCTTGTCATATGTGTTTGTTTACATTTTCACTTCTCTAAAAAGTGCTGAGCTATAAGTGATGACATTGTTGTCATTTATTCCTGTCAACAAATTGTCCACTGGACGTGTGCCTCTAATTGAAAAACAAGAAATGAGGGTTAGTGACAGGATGAAATTCTAGCCATTCTGCAATATATCTGTCCAATCCATGCTAGAATGGAAAAATGAATGTAAAGGCAAACACACGAATGAATATATATATATATATATATATATATATATCATCATGTAGCATCCATGTTCCATGCTGGTACGAGTTCTATGGTTTGAAAGGATCTGATGAGTCCAAGGACTGCATTGTGCTCCAGTGTCTGCTTAGAGAGAGAAGTGTGTGTGTGTGTACACATTTCCTCTATCCCATCAGCATTACATTCCATCATTTGGCACTTTCATATCCTTACTTGAAGAACAATAGTTGGCAACAGGAAAAAAAAAAGGCAAAAAACGATAATGTGTACACCCTGTAATGTATTCTGGGATTTAATCTTTTATAATATCCTAATTTCAAATAATATTCGATAGATTATGTTTAATATTTGTATCACATTCCAACTGCTGAGAAAGTGAATCTTTCAATCATTAATGAAAGCCCACACACTTTAAACTTCTTACATTACTGTAGAATTTAACCTCCTTATTCTACTATTTTCTAATTTCTGTAGATTACAACAAGAGTTGGTGGTGTTATTCAGCTTGCACTATTGCACTAGATGTATTCATTCTGTGGTCAACAATTCCAAGTTGTTCAAAGACAATTCTTGCGCACCCCTCAAACCATGTAATTGATAACTTACTTCTCTTTCCTCAACATTACACAGAGTGAGGTGTCACTGTTGGCCAGTGAAACACCTGACAATACATTTAGCAATATTCCCCATAACTCTCAACAGAACTATTTTTTTCTACCAGGGTATTAATTTGTGATCATGCCTGGTTTACAGTGTGGATAGAAGAAACAGGTGTGGCTGTAAGGTGCAGGCACAGCTTTGTGGACCAAGAGCTTCTTTCTCAGTATGGCACCTTGGACAGTGTCTTCTACTGTAGATCAGGGCCAACCAAAGTATGGTTAGTGGATCTGGTAGATGGAAATAAAAAAAAAGTGTTATGTGTGTGTGTACCATTCACTTGACAGTGTAATGGTTGTAAACAAACATCACCATTATACAAGTTTAGTGAAAAACATGTCTAGTCAGAGGGAGATATTACCTTCCATAGAAATAGGAGAGGGCATTGGTGACAGGGAGGATATTTGGCTGTAGAAAATTGCCCCTCAACAAAATTCTGCTTGACCCATGCAAGCATGGGACATTAAGTGATGACGATGATGATTCCATTGTTGTCTCTCAAAGCAACAGACTTTGTCTACATGCTAAATACCAAACTTCATCTATAAAAGCTATATTTAATAAGCCCTAAATTCATATAAAATAAATCTATTTAAAGTAAATCTAAACTTAAAATATATAATTTCCACATAGATATGCACAATATACACCTTTAATAGATGTATTTATCAAATAAATAAGTGAATATCTTACTTTTTCTCTGGTGGTGGCTCACATGACAGAGGTGAAGGTCCTGTAGGCGATTTTGCTAATGAAATAGCTGGTTTGGAGTCATCCAACTTGGTACTTGAGCTTGAACTATTTGGCGCTTTTCTGATAGGTGGCAGGGCTCCCAGTGCAACTGGTCGCTTTTCTTCATTACTAGCTTTTTTATCATCTGTTCCAAGTTTAGTGCTAGAAAATATATAACAGACATATAGCCATAACACATACAAAACAATGACATGCAAACCTATCAAAATCTACATCCTGAAAAATCAATTATAATACTCTTATTGAATAACAAGCTGCTAAAAATTTATAATAATACATTTTATATTAAAAATATTATTTACATAGCATATTGTTATTGTATAGTTTATAAGTAGTATATGTAGCACATCATAACTTCATAAAATATGAATATAAAATAATGTAATTTTGATTGCTCATTTAGATGCCAAACCTCAGTATTTTAAGAAAGAACGAGATTGTGTGATGTTCATACTTTCCTCAGTCATTAATGGGTCTTAATGAAGAGAAACCAAAGCTTTCAATTAATTCTAAATCTTTTGTTTTTTGATTCGGGAGGGAAAGCATTGTCTATGACTCTTTAGAGGGTTTCTGAGACTAGTAGGTGGGAGGGAGGAAGTTATCCTTAACCAGGGACCTGGTCCAAATCCAAATACTTGCAACAGAGTGGATTCTGCCAAAGGTACCCAGATGCCAGGCTGTAGTGTTAAACCAAGATGTAACAATTTCATGTTGCTCTGTGACCACTTCGACACGTGGCACATTGTGCACTTGTACTGGCAATGTCAATTTGTTGGACAGAGTGAGATTAATGTACACCACAAACATTTGATTATTATAAGCAAATCATCTGTGCAGGTTGTTAGCAAGAAGTTCAGGAGCCCTCATCTCTCATTCATGACTAGAGTGATTATCATGCTGTCTTAAAGACTTAGTGTTCTTGCATTACCAGAAATGCTGAAGGTATTTCTTTTTAGAGAGAGAAATTTGCCTTCTATATCATTAGATTGAGAGCAACAAACTACCTATGTTTAGGTTTACTCAGTTGACAAGTTTATACTCTATGAAGATCTGACATAAAACTGTATTACATACAATATGTATATAACTTGATAAACAATTTGATTATACATAAGCCAAAACATAAAAGCTATTTTGTTTAAAGAAATATATACAAAAAGTAGGAACAATCAGATTAGAATTCAAATAAGAACATCATTATGAAATAGATATGAATCTAGTGCAAAACAGCTCTATGATATAGAAAAAACTAACTACTAGGGCAATGAACAAGCTCTGACCAAATCTTATGTTTATTCAATAACACACTAAGAATAATAATTTCTTTTAGTACTAGTATTAAACAAAATACAGTATGAGGAAGAAAGACTTTTCATATTTTACACAGTCATTGGTGTGATGCTAGTGAAGTTAGGCTGGTGGTAATATCTTCATGCAGCTGATATATAACCATTTTTTTTTCTTCAGTTACTATTATGGTTTGGACCAGTGCACATAGTGCATTTGCTATTGAAATGCTTATCGAGAATGGTGAATTTGAGGGCTTGTTTTGCCTGCAACCTGTACATGCTGCTAAGTTACATTTGCAAATGACAGCTAAGCTTTCCTATCACTCGTTATTTTATAACATGTTTCAATTATTTAATCTGAAACTATTTTAACTCTCATCCAATTTGAACTTTCTGTATTAAAAAAAAGTTTATAAAAGAACATTGTAATATGTTACAATAGACTTAATTATTACTGATTTTTAAAAACCTCCATTTCAGATTAAGAGAACACTTAAACACACACAAAAATGAGGTACCCTATGGGAAAAGCATAAACTTTTGTTACCATATTTTTGTTGGAATATAAACGCTTTGTTTTAATTTTGAAAATACTGAAGAATTTAGTAAAGTAACTGTCCAATATTAACCCTTTAGCATTCAGATTACTCTGTCAAATGTAATGCTTATCTATTCGCATTGTTTTGAATTAATGATGCTTTATCTCATAGCTTTGAGATTTCAACGATGCGATCATTTATTTTTCTAGGGTATTTTTCTGGAGCAGCCAGATCTGTCCAGTTTCAACATATAACACAACATCTAGGCCAAATATAACACCAGCTTAACCCTTTGGCATTTATTTTTAAAGGGTTAAGTTGGTGTTCGCAATATAAAATAAATATGAACTTTTAATGAAAAGGTTTTAATTTAGATTACTTTAAAATGAGAAGATTATATCATAGAACCAAGGGTGGCCATGAACAGAATGATATTAAAAGGTGACTAACTTTAAAAAAAAAAAAAGCACTCACCTTGATTCTGAAGATTTATCACCTGGTGGAGAATTGTCAGTAGTTTCTCTGGCAGTATCCTCTGAAGGAATGCAATTTTCTGGTGGTGTAGAAGGGGAAGAATTGGCAGAAGATGTTGATGAGACAGTAGCTGGAACAGAGGCGACCTTGCTAGAATCAGTTGTTGAGAGATTTTCTGCATTATCAGATTCCTTAGTTGTGCTTGTGGGAGTTTCTGGTGCTATAGGAGACCCCTTTGAAGTAGCATTTCCTTCTGTTACACCATTACTTTCCCCACTTGGATTTTTTTCCATTGTTATATCTGTTAATAAACAAAATATTCATGAGCTACTTTGAAATAACTTAAAGCAGAAAAGATCTGTTTTATATAGATTTAATTTAGAATTACCAAATCCCTCCACAATACTTGAAACATTCCAACTGTGTATATTAACAAAGCAACATGGACACAAGCATAGATTTGTTGCTAAAAAGTGCATTTCCCAACCATGTAGTCTTGAATTCAGTCCTACTGTGCAGCATGTTCTATTTTGGGTCAACCAAAATCTTGTGAGTGGATTTAATAGATGGAATCTGAAAGAAGCCTTTCAGGAGTGTGTGTGTGTTTGTGTTTCTAAAAATTACAAGGCTACCAGCAGTGACATTGTTCTTTCCTTTTCAAAGGTGTGTAGAATAGGAGATCCCTTACTAGGAAAAGAGGTGAGAATTAGCATCAGGCAAAGCATCCTCCTCCTCCTCCTCATTATTGTTTTAAATTTCACTTTTCTATGCTTGCATGGATCAGATAGAATCTGTCAAGGTAGATTTTTTTACAGGTAGATGCTCTTCCTGTTTCCAAGTAAGGTAATATTTCTCCTTAACCAAACACGTTTTTATGGCAGACTGGAAATGAATGAAATTACTTGTGATTGTGACACTTGCTTACAACCATCATGTGATGTCAAGACAAAAAAAAAAAAAAAGAGACACAAACACACAGGTTTCTTTCACCAAGTGCACTCACAAGGCTTTGGCCAGTGCAGGGCAATAGAAGATACTTGTCCAAGGTGCCACACAACTGGACTGAACCAAAACCATGTAAACGGGAAGCAAACTACACATATGCACAGCCACACCTACACGGCTTAATCCTCTTTCACATTTTATTTTTTTATTGACAAACATAAGGTTAATAATAAGAAACTGACCAATCTCTCTTTTTGGGGGTTGAAGGAGGTAACAAAGGCAGGAAAATTATCAGAAAGCAAAGGATTTAAAGAAGTATAATTCTTAAGTTTAGATGACAAGAAACAACAAATGGTGGTTATTTCAAATGAATTGCAACAAAGACAGTGTATTTCATCAGACATGTGGAAACAAAAGGATTAAACTTTTTGTAACCGTATTTCTGTTAAAATATGCAGATTTTGTTTTAATTCGTTTAGAAAATAACAAAGAATTCAATAAAATGTTGATGGAAGGTTTTAGTTTAGGTCACTTTAAAGCAGGAAAGTTTGTATCATAGGATCAAGGGTGGTCGCAAACAGATTGATATGATTAGGGTTAAATACACACGGGGGGGGGGGGGGGAAGACATACAACAGGTGTGAATACTTGCTATTCACATCAATGAAATAAAAATTCATTGCAATTTATTAAAAATTGGTAGATAATTAAACAAAAAAGCAATGGAAACTAATCAATATATTGGATTTTTTTTTTTTACTTTATATTGTTTTGTTTGATACTCCATATTTCTAGGCTAAATATTTCTAGAACTGGCCATTATTATTATTATCATCATCAATCATCATTATCATGTCAGACAAAATACTCAGTGGCATTTCTGACTTTTTATGTTTTGAGTTCATATCACACTGAGGTCAACCCTGGGGCTATAGAAGACACTTGCCCAAAGTGACACACAGTATAACTCCACACAGCCATGACTGCACCTGCAAAACAGTATCTCAACAATATATTCCCCTAACTCATGCAACCATGGAAAAACAAGAACAAACACTGCAATATTATATATCAAGTCCTAGGGTTGATGGAACTGACCAACCCCACTCCTGCTAAAATTGCTGGCCTTCTGCCATATTTTGAAGCATTATTTTTATTATTGCTATCAACCCAACTGCAAAATGAGGGGCACTTTTGTTCAACAAACAAAATACAGATTAAACAGAGCTGATTTTTGCCAAAGACACTATGCAGTCACTTGAATGGTGAAAAATAGCAGCTCAATTCTTTAAAATTGTATTCTTACTATCTTAGGAAAGGAAGGACACATTGGATAATGTAGTGCTATATATATAATACAAAAAGATGAGATGGTCGAAATGGGAATACTTCTTATCACATGTATTTGATCAGGGACTGATCTAGATACAGCATTAACACCACAATATATGTGACATGCTTCGATATCAGTCTGTGAGACCAGTAGTCTAGCACCTCAACTGCAGAGACAGTATTTCTTACATATAAAAAGGTATCCAGTCAAATGAACCTGGGTTATTACCTAAAATGCTGCCTCAGGATGCCCACAATTCAATATCTAAGACAAATAAAAGATAAAAAACCGATGTCTCCACAAGTCCATTTTGGAAACTTTATCAATACTACATTACCAAACAAATAAGAAATAAATAACTTAGACAAACTCAAAGTAGGATTTAGTGATGCAATGTCTTAACATGTGACCATGTAAAACACTTAATACCGTTTACAATCAAACTTCCTATAGGTTTATTAATTGCTGATGCATTAGACATTTTCCTAGTCAATATGAGTCATTGCTCTCTCTCTCTTCCCTGCCCTGTCCTCTATCTTAATTCTTTGTCAGCAGTGTAACTGGATATCTTAAGGGTAGATCTACCCACTTTTTAAGACACACTCCACATCCACTGTATAGCATACAATTTCACATAACATGTATATGTTTCATTCATATAAGGGTCTGTGATTGTTGGAATCCCAAAGAAAATATTACAACCACTCCTCAAACTATAATTAGTTCCCCTTTGCTATTAATTACTAACCAAATCCAAAAACATTCCCATAAGAAATGATGATTGGCAATCTCACCAGCACAGAGACCCATCTCTGATTAGCATGATAATCAAAGGCATTCCAGCCATGGCCACATTGTTTTACTTTTTAGCTATCAAGAACTGCATTATCCAATATATCCTTTTCATTTTTCAGACTGTGGGGTGTATTTTGATGGGGCTCTGGCAGCTAATTTCAATAGCTGAGCAAGGATGTAGGATCTTTCTTGTTTTGTCTGACTAGGATAAAATATTTAATAGTGCTGTGCATCTTTAAATAAGATTTTGTAAAAGCAGTCAATATTATTTTCAGTGTATCACAGTTATAACAAAATATAAACTAATCAGCTATAGCACATCTGCAAAATTACATTGACAATAGTTTGTTCACATCATCATTTAGCCATAAACTTCTACACACCTATTTCACCTAGCTTCTACACTACCCCCTAGAAGTTCAGTTTCTACTCCCACCCACCTCTGAATTTGTATAGCTTCTACACCCCCCTCAAAAGCCCACGTAACTTTCAATCCTTGCCATACTATGACTGTCTTACAACACCCAAAACTTCTCACTTCTATACCAGTGTAATAATTCAACTTCTGCACTAGTGCCCTCCACTGATTCAACATGCTTGACCTACCTTCTCTAAATACAGTTTTATTTCATAAATTCAAGTGAAAAGAAAAACTATGAGTTCAAGAACTTCTAAGAATTGAACATATAAATAAATATCAATGAAACTTGGCAGAGCAATAAGAAGGAAATAAAACACACCACCACTTCACATATTCCATTTATCCAAAGCACCTCACAGAGGTTAATAAAACTTCAGAAAAATTTGTAAAATGTTCAAGTAAATTTTGATTCATTAATGATGTAGTTTACTTAAATATCTGCACTTAAGTAACCCAAGTGTTTATATAATGGTTAAACACATCTGCACAAATTACTTTACTTTCTTACACAAATTTTCACTCTAACTTAAACAACTCCAAGTTCTGAAATTGAAAACGCTATAGTACAACCCTCCAGGGATTCACATGAAATTTGAATTCTCCAAATGCTTTCAGCAAATCGAATTTGACAGCCATTAAAAGTTCCTGATGAAGAAGTTTCACTAAATATAATTAGATAAATAACAATAAAAACTAAAAAAAAAAAAATGAAAAAAATAAAAACTAAAACACAGATAATGATTATACATATTTGCTTATAACATTGTTTGGAATAAACTTAATGGGTTTTCAGTAGTAATTTAAGATGGCTTAGGCCATTATGCTTCGCTCAACACCAACAGTTTACAGTTAGTAACACTTGCAGCCTACAACCAGACCAAATTAAAGCCAACATAAACAGACAAACATCAAGCTAGAAAGCAACAATTAAATTATAGTAATATAATTTTAAAACTTTTAAACTGCTTATCAAAAAAGAGGAACATAGATAAGTAAATAATTATCAATGCATTGTTCTAAAGTAGTTCCTTTTTTTTTTTCTTTTTTTTTTTTTCCAATTTTTAGTTTTACAAAACTAACTCTTTATTACCATATTTCAGTTGAAATACACTGCCTTTGTTTTAATTACTTTTGAAAATAATGAAGAATTTAGTAAAATATTTAAGCTGGTGCTAGGAACATAAATTAACATGAAATTTGGATAAAGCTTTTAATTTAAATCACTTTAAAGAAGGAAATTTGTATCAAAAGAGTTAAACATGTGTATCATTGAGAAGCAAATCTTTAATGCATATTTGGCAAGGAATAAAGTATTTTCATACATCATCATCATTTAATGTTTATCATCAGTGTTGGCATGGACTAAATGGTTTGACAGGATCCAATGAGCCAGAGGACTGAAATGGTTGCATGCCAACCATTTCAGAGTGTATCGTGTACATTTTTTTGTTATACCAGTACTAATAAAGACATTGAGTAATTTGTAAAATAAACTCACAGTATGGGTGTCATTTAATCTCTTAAATTATTCTGCTGTTAATATCAGTCTTTTGCCATACTCCTGTGATCTGTTCATTGTCCTTTATACTGAGAGAACTGAGATTAAAAGGTGTTAAAGTTTCTAAATTACAAATGACTTCCCTGTTAACTCAGATATTGTTTGGGGATGGAAGATGTTAAAAAGGACAAATAAAAATTAATTTAAAAACTACCATAAATTAAACAAGCATCAGGTAATAGAACAGTGAAGATATACTTCTAATTGAAAGATGTTGATAAGCATACCCAACAAAATGAACTACTGTATTTGAGGATGTGAGATACACATTTTATGCGAAGTTGGGCCAACAGTTTGGAACATTTAGAAAAAAATTTAAATTGTTATGCTGAAGTACAATTCAATTCAAATATATAGAATGTATATATTTTGGCATTTAAAATAAAAATTCTAATTTTCAGACCTATGTTCCAAACTCTTGGCCAAGTAATAATGTGTCACAAATTAAATATAACTTTGGGCATTTAATATGAAAATTTTAATTTTCAAACTTATGTTCCAAACTTTTGGCCATGACTGCATATTACATGCTTTAACACACAAGAAGCCTTTTTTCCTGAATATGCACAGTTGAAATTGGGATGCATCTATGCTTGTGTATCTTTTATGCCACAAAATATGATACAATTTTAAAATTAGGATTTTACTGGTTGTTAGCAATATCAGGTCAGTATGTGTGGGTATTGGATTTATATTATAATCTGAAAACCACCATTTCCTCCACACCCATTTTTTCAAATCTTTTTTAAAATTTAGCTTTTTTAACTCTTTTGTTACCATCTGTCTGTTGAAACACTCCTTTTTATTTCAATTAATTTTTGAAAATAATGAATTTAGTTAAAAGACTTTGTCATTATTAAGCTAGTGTTAGGAACAGAATTTAACATGAAAATTTGATGTAAGGTTAAAATTTAGATCACTTTCAAATAGTTTGTATCTTAGAACCAAGAGCAGTCTTGGGTGGGTTGGCATCAAAAGGTATAAGCAAACTTCAACCAAAATACAATTCCATTATATATATATATATAAAGAGAGAGAGAAAGAGAGAAGTATACAGCTGACAACAGAATTTACACAAACCTCAATAGGCTGAAATAGTTCATAGAACAGGTTCTAAAGTCTACTAATTTATCTATCTTTGCCAAATCACTTGGAACTGTTTGGCCTTCTGTTTCAAGTTGATAGGGCACAGTTATATCAATCAACAAGCATTAAGGAATATAGAGATACTAAATTAGCATTCAGGAATGTAGATTAATAGTAAGACATGGATGTGGCTGTGTGGGTAAGAAGTTTGCTTCCCAACCTATGGTTTTAGGCTCAATCCTACTGCATGGTACCTCGGACAAGTGTCTTTTACTATAACCTCTGGTGAACCATAGTGAGTGTGTGTGTGTATATATATATATATATATATATATATATATATATATATATATATACACACACACACATATGTGAATGTGATGTTTGTGCTCCCTTATCTTGACATCATGTGATAGTTGTAAAGGACAGGGAGGAAATTAGCATTAAGGAATATACCGGTGTAATAAGGAATATAGGGGTACTAAATCTCATCTTCACTAGACTTTGAAGTGAAATTAAGCGACCAGATCGTAACAATTAACCCTAAAAATTGATGAAATCAGTTACATTTCCATAATTTTATTTTGAAACAAAAACCCAAAATAAATATTTGGTAATGTTTTGTAACATTACCATTTTATCTTGCTTTTATCATTAAACACATCTGTCACCTGGTTTAACATCACTTGTGATCCTTGAGTCTCCTTAGCAGAGCCCTCTCTGTGATATGCATTTGGCCAGGTTCCTAGACTGCGGACAACTTCCTTCCACTAGTCGTGGAGACTATGTCATGATGATGTCCTCACCTCTAAGTCATGAAGAATAAAACTGCAACTTCTGTTACTACACAATTTGAAGTTAAATGTTCTTTTGAGTGTGTGAGAATCTTATACAATGTTAGCTTATTTATATTTATGTTGAAAAATATTTTCTTTGCTCTTGTCAGCTTTGAAAATGATGAAGAATTTGGTAGTTGTTATTAAGCTGGTGTTTGGAATTCAAGATGAAAGTTTGATGGTTAGTTTTAAAATTAAGCCCACTTTAAAACAGGAAGTTTATATTATAGAATCAGAGGTAGCCCCAGATGGGTTGGTAACAAAAAAGTTAAATATATATACTTTGACAAGACTAAATATACTGTATGATTTCAGATTTTCATAAACACACTTTTGTTATTAAATTCTGGCCACCAACTTGGAACATCATATTTTAATGACCCCTTTGCTTGTGTTTACATGGGATGGATGGAGTTTATTGAGGGAGATTTTCTATGGCCAGACGCTCTTCCTTTTGCCAACCCTCAATTAGCAAGGTAATATTTTACCATAGCTAGACAATCTTTCAGAATATTAGAAATGAATGACACTGCTTGTATGACAGTTGACACTCATTTATAACTATCATGTGATGTCAAGACAAGGAGACATGCATAAACACAAGACTTCTTTCTGCCTACCAAATCCACTCACAATAGTGAACAATTGCTCAAGATATCACACAGTGGAACTGAACCCCAAACCATGCAATCAAGAAGTAAACCATTATATGTCTTTACACTAGTAATAATAATTTATTTACATGATACATATATCTTCTTAATTTTTGTATGTGGGAAGTGATGTAAGTTATCTATGATGGACATAATGAAAAACAAAACTAGACTAATCTTGCAAGCCTAAATACATATCTATTAAATATAAACATGATATCTGAATACACATTTATTCATAACACTGTGTTATTACTTTTGTTATCATATGTAGATCATAATTTAGAGACTGTATGGAAAGAGACTACTCCTTTTACATGTTATAACATATAAGTATAAATGTGATTGAAAAAAAAAAGCTCTTCTTTTACCTTCCCTAACCAAGTATAATCAAACTACAGCAATTTCAATTAGAATTGAGCTATTTTAGCCTTTGGAAAATGGCCTTATAACATGTAGAAATATATTTACAGTTAAACAAATTAATAAAAAGAGGAAATAATTATTTCAAATTAAAAAACTAACTTAAATGGCAAAATTCTAAATATTTGTTTTGTTTTTCTACAATTTTACATCTGTTAAATGGTTTAAAGCTCTCTTACATGAAAGGAAAGAGAAGGCAGAAATATGGTTTATTTGCAGACTTTTTTGGATGGCTGCTGACACATGACTGCTCCACCTGCTGAAGATAGCAACAAAAACTCTCACAAATCACAGCCTTAAATAAAGGCTAGAGCAAACAATACAGTTCCTGATATACAAAAGATGAGAATGTCACAAATGGAACACCATTTATCAATTTTTAACTACAACTGATCTGAGTGTGTGCAACAAAACCAAAGTTTATCTCAGGTCAATGTAGGTAGGTTTCATGCAAACTGTTAGTCATAGCGACCAAATTTTCCACACATCATACTCTGTTTTAAATTAGGAATGGCTACATTGGAAAATGAAGTCCCATATATACAATATGTGTGTGTGTGTGTGTGTGTGTGTGTGTGTGTGTGTAGTCCAACCCATGCCAGCATGGCTGTGTGGTTAAAAAGTTCACTTCCAACTATGTGGTTTTGGGTTCGGTCCCATTGCATGGCACCTTGAGCAAGTGTCTTCTGGTCTGGCCAAAGCCTTGTTAGCAGATTTATTAGATGGACACTGAAAGAAGCCTGTTGCATGTATGTGAGTGTCTCTTTGACTTAACATTGCACAATAGCTGCAAACAAGTGTCACTGTCATATAAATGGTGTAATTCATTTCCAGTTTTCCAAGTAAACATGTCTGGTTTAATGATTCACTTGAATAGCCTATACATAAATGCATACGTACACCTTCTGAACTCCTTAACCTAGCTTCCATCAAGGTATTGCAGTCCTTGGTGAACAATTCAACCCCAGTACTTAAGTCTGGCACTTATTAAACAAACCAACACTGGTTATGAAGTGGTGATGGGGGATGAACACAAACACGAATGTATACATATTAGGATTCCTTATATAATTTCTACCAACCAAATTCACTAAAGAATTGCTAAGCCCAGGGTCATAAAAGAAGAGAATTAAGATGTTGCATAGTAGGACTGAACACAAAACCATGTAGTTGCAAACCATGTAGCCATGCCTGCACCTAATAATTCTAACAATCATTACATTCTATATTAATTACATTTCATTGAAAAAAGAAGAGAATTTAATGTTAAATAACTACGAATAAACATTTTCTTGAAAATTTATCTGCAGTACAAGATGCGATATCTTGGAGGGCTCTCGACGTCATTAAATGATGATTTTTATAAAAACAAACTCTAATAAACATGAAATAAAGCAGCTGCAAATTGCATTGAAACCCAATCAACATGAACAAAAATGACTTCAACATTGAAATTATCATTGTAAGTAGAATCAGAGAGACATATGTTAACTATAGAAAATAAAACAATGCTTATGAATAATAAATTATCATATTCAACTGAAATATATGTGTGTATATATATATATATATATATATAGATATAGATAAGAGTGAACAAAGAGTGATGGAAAGAAGTTAAAGTGGATCATTTCAGAAATCAGTCTTTTATTTTATTTCCTGTAGAAAATAAAAATTTGTTACTCACACAACTTCAAATTGTGCATATTTTGTGCGTGTCTGTGTGTGTGTATATATATATATATATATGAAGACAAAGTGAAAGAGAAAGGGGGAAAAAAGGAGGAAGAGAGCAGACACACATCCATAGCAAGATTTCAAACACATTAGAAAGAGAAATGAAACTCTCATAAAATACTCCATAATTAGAAATCTGAAATAGCTGAATAATGACCTTTAGAGTAGAAAACAAGGTCATTTCTTTCTCTTATGCAACACAAAACTTGAAGATAGCAACACCATTCTTAGCTGCCAAATTAATGGACATTGAACATTACAGCAATATTGATTCTGCTGGTTTTTCTAGTCCTTGCCATTAAGTGGAGTGGAGAGAGAGAGAGAGACAGTAGTAGGGTAGAAGAAAAGCTGTAGCAAAGATTACTACACAAATTAAATTTAGAAAAAGGGGAATTTATTAAATCCTTCTTTACAATTGATAGAATCCATACAAAGAATTACTAGGAGCAGGAAGTTCATAAATAATGTTTCTTTACTCTTTAAAAACTATTATTTTTACTGGGAAAACTTATTAATATTGGTATGTTGGTGAATTGGCAGAATCATTAGAGCATTAAAAAACATGCTTAGTGGTATTTTTTCTGGCTTTTACAGCCCAAGTTCAAATACTGTCAAGAACAACTTTGTCTTTTGTCCTTTTTGAAGTTGATAAAATAAGGACCAGTCAAGTACTGAGGTTAATGCAATCAACGAACTACACCTAACACTCTCCCCTCTAAATTGTTGGCCTTAGCCTAAATTTGAAACAGTTATTATTATTATTACTATTAACAACTGGACTTATCTCACAGAGTGCTCCAACTGGTAATTGATAAAATAAGTACAGTAAGGTAGTGAGTTTGCAGAATAGTTACTGTGCTGGGCAAAACGCTTTGTGGCATTTATTCTGTCTCTACATTCTGAGTTTAAATTCCTATGAGGTTGATGAAATATGTACCAATTGAACACTGGGTGTTGACTTAATGTGATTAACCCCCTGCCCCAATTTCAGGCCTTGTGCCTATAATACAGAGAAATATCTATTATTATTATTATTTAGAACTGGTTTTGCAGGCCTCACAAAACATGTCAAGTTGATCAGGTTTATTTTCAGCCTGAACTCCTGGAGGAGAAGCAAACATTAGAGAAAAGGTAAAAGAGACAGAAAGAAGAAATAGTGTTTGCATGGACTATTGGTTGTAGTTGATTAGTAAGGCTTTGACAATCAGCCAGATGGTCATTTACTTTGCTTGCTGTCTAGGATGCTGTATATTTAGCAGTTGCATAGTGCCAAATATGTGTGCAGGGCCCCAGTGTAAGTAACATGTACACTTTAAAGAAAACTAATATTTAATTGTTCAAGGTTGAAGTGGTCATCAAATCTTGAGATGTAGGTTTGATAATGCTGTTGGTCATCTAAGATTATTATAGACCATGAGGCTTAATGTTTGCTTAAAGTTGAAGGTTTTTAGCTATGTGTTATCACTGAGGAAGGTGTAATGTTTGGGAGATATTTCCTTTATATGTGCAGTGTGAAAAGAGATTAGTCTTTTTGATATAAACCAACCCAAGGCTGCCCTGAGTCTATAATACAAATTTCATCTTTTAAAGTGATCTAAGAAAAACTTGCATTAAAATTTCATTTTAAATTTATGCTCCAAAAATTAGCTGTTATTTTACTAAACCCATGATTTCCAAAATGCAGAAAAAGGCAGTGTATTTCAGCAAAAATATGGTGACAAAGAGTGTTAACTTTTCATATCTATGCTGAAGGTTGTTTTCAAGGTCTTTGCTCATGGAAACTACAAGTCTGACATTAGATGTCCATGCTTTGTGTGAAGAGAGTTAAGGTGCAGGGAAAGGTGGTATCATCTCCGTGAAACATCATTATTGTATGAAACACAATCCTAAAGATACTCCTGAGATGACAGAATGTGGGACAGAGTGAGCACCACTGGTAAATATTGCGAGGGAGAGATTTAATAGGAAACTTCAGATCCAAGACCAAAGGAATAGATGGGACCCATAATCAGTACTGTTACATGGTTCTTGTGTCAGACATAATCGAGGCCTTTGTTAATGTCAAAGGAAACAATATTGAGAGGAGATAGTGGTGTGCAATGTTGGATGGTAGATCAAAGTTTGGAAATTGTATTTGTGACTGCTGAGAAAGCAAAAAAACTTGAGGTGATAAAATTAAGTGGATGATTTTCATAACTGTTTCTATTAAGTTAGTTGGGCAGAGTCAGAAAATTCACTCTTCTTGTGGATGGGACACACTGTTGCACATATTCATGGATTGGTGATGTGGTGGTAGGGTTTGTAGAGATAAAAAGATTAAAGAATGCGATGGAAGTAAGGTACTAGCTGTAGCAAGTAGTTTCATGATAATAGAAGGAACAATCTCAGGACCAGTTAGTTAACCTTTCCAATACCAACCTGCCCAGGGCAGGAAACATGATGACTTTTATTTGAAATTTGAGGTGCAAAAGAACTTACAAGTTACATGAGGTATAAGGCTTACAGGCCATGTGAGGTACAAAGATATTTTCTTTCTTGGTAGTTTAACTTGCAATCAGCATTCTTTGCCTGTATTTCTGCTAAGCAGCTGCAGGGGAACTGCAGACTTATTTTGGAGTTGTGGACTTAGGTGCATAAGAGTTGTGAAGAGACACACACACTTAGAGTGAGGATATCAGTCATTCACTTAAGTGTCTTATGGGTGGCTGATGTCAGTGAGGATGGTTTTAAGTAAGCATTGATCATGTGATTCAGTAGATGGAAGAGACTTATGTATGGCAAGATGCATACTGGGTTTAGAAACAAGAATGATGTCACAAGTGTTTGGAGTTGGTGTGTCAGTCAGGGATACAAGTGAGTGAGGAGACTAGCTGACGTAGACTATTCAATTTCACATAATATTCAGTCACAGTATTAGTAGCAATGGGTGAAGGAAGAGTGCAAGCAATAAGAACAGTTATGTACTTTAAAGTGATTGAGAACGATGACTTGTAAACAAAGTTGAGATACATGTCCTTGATTTAAGAAAGTTGAAGAGACAGCAGAAAGAAAAAAGAAAAAAAAAAGAGGAACAGAGAAAGAAAAGACTTTGGTGGTGGCTAGATACTAGCTGTAGCAAATTCACAAGGATAGGAAGAACACACAGGTAAGTTGTTGTTTAACCCACAGATAACCTGAATGAATAGGCTTATGTATGATTAGAGGTATTTTAGCTGGGACCATCCAATCTTTTTGTATATCTATAGCATTGAATGTGTTCTTCATGTTTTTAAGATAGCAGGGTGTAATCTGGCCGCTATTTCTAGCAGGTTGAGTAAACATATACAAACTCCTTCAGCTTGTGTCTAGGTAAGTTTCTGCATGTGACAACTGAGTGCATGACGAGAGCAAGTGTGGGTGTGTGTGGAGGAGGAAAGTTCAGTAAAATCAAAGTGACTAAAAGTTATTTGTTACAGATGTTGAGAAAAGAGTAGTAAGAGTGGACTGTACATATAAGCAGAGGAAAGTAGTGGAGATACAGTGTAGTTGTGAGAACACCTAACTCTGACCAGAGTTATAACCAAACATATATCAGCATATCAACTATGACCACTACATGTTTTGGGGGCAAGTAGGATTATAATTATCTAATGTGTTCTGTTCCTATACAAGCTGGTAAGGTGAGATCTGAGGGTTATTTCTACTAGATCTAGCAACCGTATAGAAACTATTTCAGCAGAAATTTGAATTAAGACCATAATGATGGAGCATAGATTAACATGACAAGCTGGCAGACACATTAGAACATGGGGAAAAAAAAATACCTTGCAGCATTTCTCCCAAAACTTAACATTCCGAGTTCAGATACCATCTAAGTCAATTTTACTTTTGTTCTTTCAGGTTTGATAGAGTACTAAGGTTATTGGTAGTGACTAAACCCCTCTTCCAAATTACTGACCTTGTACCTTAATTACAAATAATAATTATTGAGAATACATACATACATACATACATACAATATAGACAAATAATATTATTAACTAAATGTTAAGTGCATCGTTTTAGTTATGATAATTAGAGGATTAATTGGTTAATAATCATACTTATATAAGTACAATTAATTACATACATCTGAATAAGTGAAATCATCATCATCATTTAAAGTCCACTTTTTCATACTTGCATGGATTGGATGGAATTTGTTGAAACAAAGTTTGTACAGCTGGATGCCCTTCCTGTCACCAACACTCACTTGTTTTCAAGCAAGGTAACCTTTTCCCATACTCAGACATGTTTAGATTGGAGACGAACAACCTTGCTTGTTTGACAATAATGCTAATTTACAACCATCACGTGATGTCTAGACAAGCACATATTAAACATGTACTACTAAAAACACTGACAACTCAGGCATGTATCCAGATATAGAAATCACCATACCATATAAGGTCAGAGTAAATGTATCACTGGGGAGAGGTGGGGAGGAGGAATAAGACTATTTTTTGTTAACAGCAAAAGCAAGTTTAGTTGAAGGTAACAGGTGATGTACTTCCTAGTTGAGATGAATACTGTCCATTACCTGGACCATCTACTTTTCAAATAAACAATGACTAACTAAATCATACATTATGTATGAATGTGTGTGTGAGTGTATGTACGAGAACAGTGTTGGAAAATATAATAAATGCAAAAGCCTGTGTAAATCTAAGTGTAGCCAAATATTAACCCAACTTAACCCTTTCAAAACAAAGATTTGATGGACTATAAATATATCATCGTCATCATTTTAAGGTTCACTTCCCTATGCTTGCACAGGTTAGATGGAGTTTCTTGAGGCAGATTTTCTATGGTTAGATTCCCCTCCTGTCACAAACTCTCACCTGTTTCCAAGTAAGTTTATATTTCTCCATGGCTGGACATGTTTTCATGGAAGATTGGAAACAAAGAATACTGCTTGTATGATGATGACACTTGCTTTACAACAATCACATAATGTCAAGGAGACACACGCACACACCACAGGCTTCTTTTAGTTTCTGTCTACCATATCAACTTACAAGGATTTGGTTGGCCCAGGGCCAGAGAAGACAGTTGCCCAAGATGCCACACAGTCGGACTGAATCCAGGACTCACTGGCTGGAAAGCAAGCTTCTTAATCACATAGCCACACCTGTGTCTATAATATATATATAAAATCTTATGGCCAGAATAGGGTCTAATCTGAGTGAGTGGTTATTAAGTGAGGAGAAGCAGCGAAATTTGTAAAATAACGGTTGATAAACCAAAGTTTACTAAAGAAATATAGTGTAAAGTAATATCTCAACAATCGTTTTTCAAAATCTTTTAGTCAGGAATGAAGGTAGTGCCCATAATCTGTTACAGAGTTTCCAAGACTGGTGGAAGGAAAGGAGGGCAGTATCCCCAAATCAGAGATCAGGTCCAAATGCTTGCAACAGAATGGTTTCTGCTAAAGACACCCAAGGTGCCTGACAATGGTGGTGTTAGAACCTCAGATAAGATAATTTCACTAACTGTAAGATTTCATATGATTTGAAAGAATTCTTTAATCTGTGAGCCACTATTCAAATGATATGAAATAAACAGATCTTTTAGATTGAATCTGCTGTTATATAAAATGGGGCCGTGTCTACTTATATCCAAATAAGTCTTTAAAAAAACCCAACAAAGTTTCAGAATAAATCATCTTGTTTAGTCACAAATATATATATTACAGAGATGGTTGTTGTATGTGATTATTATTAAATTTTAACCGTAGTCAGAGGCAAAATGAGAGAGAGAATTTTGTTGAATGAATTTAATAGAGATAAAACTAATTGCTATTCAAAGTATTTGTCTGTCTACCTTAGAATGGTGTTCTAACTTGTGAATGATATATTTTAGAATGCATCTTCAACAGAAGAGCAAGTCAGTCACTGAACTGACTAAATTGCATTATGGCTAAACATGTAGCTCCTTCAAATATCAAGGGCAGGCAACTTCCCCATTTGTTTGGACAGTTTTCTACAGGTTTTCATAGAACTTTGTAGAAAAGTAAGCATTTTAAAGAGACCTTTAATGGAAAGAACAGTAGAAGTTTGTATATTAGGAGAAGAAATTGTAATATGTTGAAAAGCTGTAAACAGGGCTGAAAAGTCTAATCGTGTGTGTTTGTGTAGTGGTGTATCATAGACAGAAAAGTGTATGGTCACAATACCAATGTACAGAAGGTACAAAAGGAGGGATAAGAAGTGGAAATAATTGAAAAGCAAACACACATGCATGCACGCACACACACTGTAAAAAGGTTAGTTGTCACTCGCAAGTATGACCTGGTAGCAAGTACCACACTCTTGCTTGCTTTATGAGTCCATGTAATCTCAAGCAGGCACAGACACCCTTTTAGTCTTCCTACTCAGTGGAACATTGAGGACGTGGCAGAGAGAAAGAGAGAGAGAGATGAAACAGACAGTCAGCTGGCACTCATTTTTAGCCAAGTAGACTGGAGCAGCAAGAAATGATATACGTTTCTCAAAGGTAAGTGCTACTCAGTCCAGGAACCAGATCCATGGGCTTATGATTGTGACCTCAAACACCCTAAGCTGTGTACCTAAACAAACAAACACACACATACAGAAGGCAAAATTGTAATGAAAATGTGAATCTCTTAATTTTAAAAATAAGTATTCAAATTGGTCAATCAAATGACCCTGAACTATGTACTTATTGAATTAAAGGAGGAAGTGGTTGAAAATTCCACAAACATTTGCAGTTTTACAAGGTTGGCCCTTTGAATTACAGGTACAATCTGTTTGATGGGCTCCCACAGTTTTTGTCTACACAATTTCTCTCACAAAATTTGGGCTGATCTGAGACAAAAGACTTCATGATTGCACAGCAAACATATTGATCATTTGGTCATTGCATGCGTCTGTGTACATGCACACACATATCAATTTGCTTTCAGTATGATTTAAAATATTTATCAGAGTTTGGCACAGTCCTCTGGCTCAAACCATCCATCATGGAAAATGAATATAAAATGATGATGATGATGTCTTTTGTTTTCAAATCCATTCATAGACAAAGAAAACACAAGAGATGTTAATTTAAAAATCTAAATTATTGAATTTTGTGTTATGACAAAAATACAGACACATCTGAATCATAGATGACTTAGAAGACTGACAGGCCATTTTAGCTGCAATATATGACCTTCAGACATAGTCCCCATCCCAACCAAATGGAGGTGGTGAATGCCAACAAGTTCATTCAATCTTGATATTGGTGCTGCTATCTAGAAGGGTAGAGGAAAGGGTGTTATGTTGAACAAAGGTGTGATATTAGATACAAGCGAGGAAACAAGATTATTTGTCTTGTAGGTTGCTGGAAATGACATTCTGCCAAAAATAAATATTCACAGAAATTGAAATTAAACAAGACTGCAGTTTGGATAAAGATGTTTTGGAAGGCAACATTCTTGAACGTGTCTGCTTCAGTTAACAGATAAGAGTTATTTGGTTCAAATTAAAAATAAATAAATAAATAAATAAACAAAAAGAACCATGGTTAGGTAAATCTAATATATAGGAAAGTCTAACCAAAGTTCTGTAAAATGAAACCATATATTTTTCAGACAGGAAAAAACTAGAGAGGAAGTAAAATGCAATAAAGTTAAAAAGAATTTTGAAGTTTTTGCAATCTCATGTGATTTTGTAATTCATGAGAGAGAGTGAAGGGAGGGAGGGACA
This sequence comes from Octopus bimaculoides, assembly GCF_046866305.1. Lineage (NCBI taxonomy): Eukaryota > Metazoa > Mollusca > Cephalopoda > Octopoda > Octopodidae > Octopus > Octopus bimaculoides. The sequence continues at coordinate 75,564,412 of NC_142929.1, read as the reverse complement.
AAGAAAAAATTTCAAAAACTAATTGAGAAATAAAATTGGTTTTCTTTGAATAATATCTGGATATACTATCAGAGAACTTAGAATTTAACTTCTTTCCTTTGTTGTATAAAATAATGTTGCAGCTGCATTAGAGAGGGGGGAAAAAAAAAAAAAAAAAAAAAAAAAAACTTCGATATCTCGCAATAAAATCAGTAGCACCATAGATAAAAGAGAAATTTAAAGAGTAAGAACTGCATACCAGTCAATGAAAGCAATTGGGAAAAGGCAAGTTAATATATCTTCAAGGTTAGCAACGTTAGTGAATCTATTTTAACAATAAGTATTCAAACTATTGTTTCAGAACAGATGGCTACACACTAATAATCGCTTGGAATAAATATAGCATTTAGAGTTTACCTAAATCTACTTTCAAATTCCAGTTGTTGAATGAAAATAAAATTAGATTTGCTCTGGGCCATTAACTTGCTTTTTAAAACATTCCTGTAAATAAATATTTAGATCTATTCACATAACCACCAGCCTTACATTAGTAAAGTGAGGAATATATTTGTTACATCATCAATCACCTACTGAAGATAGAATGATACCAACAGAATTGATTTTTCTAAAAAAAATAGTTTTACTGAAAAGCCAGGCTTTAAGGTACAATTGAAACATTAGATAGCTACTGTTGTTGAAACAAGATTTGAATCTGAATTACTTCATAACAAATTATGATCCACAGCTTAAGAGATATATATATATATATATATATATATATATATATATATATACATACATATACATATATATATATACATACATATACATATATACATACATATACATATATATATATACATACATATATACATACATATACATACATATACATATACATATATATATACATATATATATATATATATATATATATATATATATATATATATATATATATATAATAAAAAAAAAAAAACTTCAAACTGGCAGAGTTGTTAGCACACTGGGCAAAATACTTATCGGTATTTTGTCCGTCATGACATTCTGAGTTCAAATTCCGCTGAGGTTGATGTTGCCTTTCATCCTTTCAGGGTTGGTAAATTAAGTACCAGTGAAACACTGGAGTTGATGTAGTTGACTAGTACTCTATCCCCAAATTTCAAGCCTTGGGCATTCAGCTGAAAGGATTATTATTATAAAGCTAAGTTTTATTTCCATAAACAGAAAACTTAGTCACACCATCAAATCATCAGGTACTGACAACAACCAAATTTCAAGCATGCTTACACATACCCATCCCCAAAATTCAAGTCTTTGCATGACATAATTAATAATTTGAAATATCCAAACATGAACAGAAAATCTCAGTATTTTATATATGTCCAGTGTTTAGTAAGACCAGAAGAGAATAGAAAGCAAACTATGTGTGTGTGTGTGTGTGTGTGTGAAAATATGAGCAAATTTTGTTTTTCTAACCCATTAAAAATATACAGACTGCTTAACTTTGAAGCAAACCAAAGCTGAATAGCTACACACACATTGCACCCCCCACCAAAGAAACCTACTAACATAGCTCTCTTACTAACAATTAGCCTTTATTTCTACCATGAAAATCTCATTGACATATGAAAACATGATGCAGATTACTCAGTAAGGTTAACTAGTCGAAAAATAAGTACAAAATCAGTGGGTCAACATTATAAAGAATATCAAATCACAAAAAAAAAAAGAAAAAAAAAAATCCTATTAGTGAAAAAAAATTTAACCTCAATTGGTCAAACAAACAATTGTAATTTAAATTTGGAGCTCTAGATATAAACATTCCTTTATTAATTACCTAATTTCAAAACAAACTAGAATAGTTGGTTTCTCAGGGCCCATCAATAAATATGAGGCATTTTTGGAAACCAACAATTTGCCATCAGCAGTCACAACTTGGATATGACAGAAGCCAATTAACTATCAAAAGAATGTTAAAGAAAATGTCTAAATCTTATTGCAATGTTTACTAAAGGAAAATCTAAAGTACATTAGAATACATTCACATGTCATATCACTTTACACTGACCAGACCAGAACAAATAAAATAAACACAAGTTGTTCAGAAGCATTAGGCATTGGGTTTTTTTTTTAATTCTTGGTAAAAAAGTTATTTATTTTTGGTAAAAAGTTACTTACTTTCAACCTTTATTATCTGAGATATGTAAGTTCAAATACATCAATGCTAAACACAGATAGGATTATGGGGATAAAAAATTTGCTTTGCAATCTGTGGATTCCTATTGTATGGTACCTAGGGTAAGTGCTGCCTTGGGTATTATGACCAAATGGTTAAGATGTTTGCTTAGCAACCTTAAGCTCCCATTTTGTATAGCCTTAGGTCAACCCAAAGCTTGTGAATGAAACTGAGTAGACAGAAACTAAACACAAGTACGATGAGCACAGTATTGTCAGAAACTATGCTACATTGATTCTCTATGAAAATGATGTTAAGAGCACACGTGTGTGTGAAATATTCAAACATTTACATATCAATTCAGTTGAACGAGACCTACCATCTATTACACAAAGTGTTATCATAAAGTTTCCAGACTATACATGCCATGATTGTACTGTTCAATGGAAACGTGTGCCAACCATTGGAAGCCAGCCTCTTTAGTCTAAACATAGGCTGCTTGCTACCTTCTCATATTCAGTTATTATGTGAAGGTTTGTAATGAAAGTACAGAATGATTCTGTGATTTTTAACAATGGATAATATATAATTCGAACAGGCCAGCATCAAATTTTGCATGAATCTTGGTAAATCTAGACCCTTGAAATGCTTCATCAGTCTTTTGGTAAATATTCTTTAGGTTAAAACAGAAGGGTTTGAGGTACACATGTATACACGATGCAAGGTCAGCAGAGTGTCAGTTCAAGATAAAGAGCATTGAGGGTAGCCAGTCACTTGTAAAACACTAGAACATGACAGTCATCAACCCACCCATATGGTTGGAATCAGTTATGGAGTCTTCCAGAAATTCACACAAAACCTGCCACCCACCCCAGTTCTTGATACTTCATCAAAAGCAGTGGTATTCCAAGGTGGTTTGGAATTTTTGGGGAGAAATCTAACACTGGCCAAACTTTCACCTCTGAAATCATTAACAAGCATTGAAAGTTGAGTTTATGACTACAACCCAGAAACAAAATATTGTTATTGCAGCAGAAGAGCTCATAGTCCCTGTAACAAAAGAATGTGCACAAATCCAAAGTGCAACAGAAAGCTTGGTTTTATATATATATATATATATATATATATATATATATATATTTATAGATGTTAAAGAAGTGTAACTGGATGGTTAAGAAATTTTCCATCCAAACACATTTTGGGGTTCAGGGGCACTGGATGGTACTTTAACGTGACAACAAAAGGTTCAGGTGCTCGCCATTGGTTTAGAAGCTTGCATCCCAATCATATGGTCTTGGGTCCAGTCCCACTGAGTAGTACCTTCGGCAGGTGCCCTCTACTACAGTCCCAGGGTGACCAAAGCCTTGTGAATGAATTTGGAAGATCAAAACTGAAAGATGTCTTGTGTGTGTTTGTGTATTTGTGTCTCCTTGCTTCAGCATTGTATGACAGTTGTAAATGAATATCATATCTAACCATGAGGAAATATTACCATGCTTGGAAGCAGGTGTAGAGTTGGCAACTGGAAGAGCATCTGATTATAGAAAATCTGTCTCAATAAATAAACAAACAACCAGCAAGTATTAGACATAATACCATGCAGTAGTTTGCTCAGCTCTTTACATTCTGAGCTCAAACACTGCCAAGGTCATTTGACTTTTCATCTCACCAGAGTCAAAAAATAAAGTACCAGTAAAGCATTGATGTCGATAGTATCAACTAATCCCACCCACATTAAAATTTAGGCCTTGTGCCTAAATTATAAAGCTATCAAAACCTTTATAAACTTCTCAAGGTGGTGCTCCAGTATGGTCACAGTCCAATGACTGAAACAAGTAAAAGACATTCCTTTGCCACTCTTGTAACACACAGTAAACAAGTGATTGGCTCATTGGAAAAATGTATCCAACAAGGCTATTCATAAAAACTGTGATATAGAAAAAGGAGAAAAATATAAGAAATGAAAAAAAAATCTTTTATATACACATATGTACATACACACATATATACATATATATACACACATATATACATGCATATACACACATATATACATATAAACATATACATATATACATACATATATATACACACATATTGACACATATATATATACACACACACACACACACATATATATATACACACACACATATATACACACACACACACATATACACACACACACACACACATACACACACACACACATATATATATATATATATATATATATATATATATATATATATATGCCAAAAGCTTGTATTCCACCACAAGATGAGACATGACAGTGTCTAATGAAAAAAAAAAAAAGAAGAGGAAAATAAAAAAGATTGAATTTATTTTGTCTTCTCCAAGAAGAAGATTAATGGTCAATAAACTTAGAACTACAAATAACCAAACTAGAGAATCACTTCCAACACATCAAACATAATGTCTACATATTAGAGAGACAATGGCAACTGAAAAATCAATGGCATGAAGCAAGATAAATTATAAAAATATAATAAATTACTTTAAAAAGATTATTGTGTTGTGTGACAAATTTAAATGAAATCAGTAAAAGCTTTTGAGAATTATCTGAATAGTCAAGAAAAAAAAAAAAAAAAAAAAAGAAATCAAAAATTAAAATAGGGCCTTATATATAAATAGAACTCACGGCTTGATACAGTAATTACTTTTAAAATAATCCTAAAATCGTTATAGAAAGACACTTCAGATATAATTATTACTTATGTATAAAGCATTAGGTAAAATGCATAACCACAGAGAAAAAAAAAGTGTATGCAATAGGGATAGAAAATAGACTAAAAGGATGAAGTATGATTGAGAGGTTAAGTGACATTGCGAGAGAACGTGATCAGAGACTTAATGGAAAAGGGAGCAGTTTAATGGAAAGTGTGTTAGCATGCATATAAGGAAAAAGCATGATAAACACAAGATGATGGTGAAATGTTTGTAGGGAACAAATGATATAAACTGCGTCTTGTGTGTATCATAATTTCTACTGCATTTGCTCTGTATATCATAACCAATAAATGTTATTGAGTACAGTACTGACCACACCACTTTACTGGAATTAGACCGGAGGATGATAATCTATATGTGCTCAACTCACCAATAGTAGTTGTAGATCTGTGCACATAAGAAATATCTTATAAATGTAAGAAAAAAGAAAGTGTCTTTAAAAGAGAAAGGGGATTGACTGTATGTAATAAGTGAATAAGCATTTCAGATAGAATATGCAGAAAGAAAGATAAACAGATGAAGAGATTACACTCTTTACATCTCCTAAAGTAGAACAAGTGTAGTTGAATTGGCCACAATATCACTTTATTTAAAGTGTTAAGGTAGAAATCAAATTAAAAACTAAATGATTTAAAGTCAGGTTACAAGCCTATAAATTTTATATAATGGATTAATTAATGCTAGAAGAGAAGGTTATTCTTATTAAAACCTAACCTAAATGATTGCATCAGAGAGGAAGTCACCAAAACACCTAGGGTCCAAGGTGGTGTTAACCTTTTTGTAATCATACTTTTGTTAAAATACTTTTACTGTCAGTCAGACAATCGAAATGAAGACAGCTGAAATTTGCAGGTCACTATTTTCATCAAACGGATCAACCTGTCACTGCAAATTTTCTACAGCCTCATCAGGGTGTATTCAAAATTGGTGTCAGGAGCTTATGTGGGATACAGGATTGTGCACTGTTTCAGAGTTGGCATATGTAATATCATCTTGCACAGCCTGGAAGGAAATTTGCTCTCAAGTTGGAATTGACATCCATGAGTGATGTTGTGTAGATTAGGACGAGTGATAATGAAATGCATGGATTTTCAAATACCAGCAATAAACTCTATGTGAAGAATGATGATGATGATGATGATGATGATGATGATGATGGTCAAGTCAAATCAAATCATAAGACGCAGAAAATAAATCTATTTTTAAAAAGTATGGAAAACTGACAGAAATACAGAACCCCCCCCCCCATTAAGATTGTTTAGTCATAGCTTATAAATAATAAGTTCATCATGCAAATTATATATTGGTTTTAGGGGTGAATAAAGAAGTGTCTAGGTATTGTTGCCAGCCCTTATCTTCATATTTTGTGAATAGAATTTTAACATAAAATAAAATAAAGCAGCAAAACTCTAAACAAAACCCAATCATGGAAACAATGCAATTAAGACAAGTGATGTATGGCTCTACTCTTATTCTTCCCTCACATACCACCCCGTCTGCTCCCAGCCACACAATTTAATAATAATGGTGTCGGTTATACACTCTCTAATACAGAAGAAACAATTAAATGGTGCTATATAGTAACACACTCCCCTTCTTAAATACACAACAATTAAGAAGTGTTGTGGTGCAGCAGCAGACATATTCTTTTACTCAGACGCGTAAAATATTTCTTTTTTGTCTTTCATTTCTCATCTCTGCTAGACTACATCTCAGTCAACTTTTGTCTTTAATTTGAAATTCCCAGCCTGATGAAGGTGACTCATCCACCAAAGAAAACTAAATAACAACTCTGGCTGACTGGGTTGGGTTGGGAGTTAAGGATGGGGTCTGGCTGTTAGTTCAGGGAGAAAATAATTTTCAGCATGCAGGGAGTTAGAGGAAGGCGACCAAGAAGCAAGGAAGCGAATTAATAACTAACATTGGTATAAGAATCAGAAATAATAAAAACATGGTAAATGATGGTATCACATAAATACTGTCACACCATGCACCATACTCCATTGCTACTATTTTAAGACTTAAATTCCTGAAGATTAACACCTCTAAATTAATTAGTACTATTTAACTTAGCACATCTTAAGGAGTTAATGAGCACAAATTGCAACATTAATATCAAGACAGAGTCCAAGTGATTAATAACTGTGACATAAGCTGCTAATCAACTAAAAGATTCGTTAAAGGCTTACATAATTCCATATTTCTGTGATTAATAAATAGCAATATAAATGAAAGACACTATCTCAGTAACTATAAGAGAACAGTTAACATGAGGCAAATGGCTAAGTTTGAAATGTGAATAGAATCAACTCTGCCTTTACTGATCAACACATTACCAAAGCAGACATATTTCAGGGGGTTTAAGCATGGAGGTTACTTTGATGAATAAAGCAAAGGAATGGCCTTGAATTTTGCAAACCATCCCAGGCTGATTATATTGGTGATGGAATTGAACTTATATCGCCTTTGTTGATACATCAATATAATTGATTACTAACTACATATATCCCATGTCTTAAAATGTACACAAGTCTAGCAACCAAAGTCTTGCGCTTTCTCTGTAGCTGAGTCAAGAGTCATAATGCATGTAGAATTATAAGTTCTTTCTAAATGGATGAGTAACCTGCAGAAGATTCAAAGTCAACTACTAGCCCAATAACTTATCACCATTAAGTTTAGGTAAATCTACCAAACAGGACAACTCCCCAAAATTAACAATAGTAAAATCAGAGAAAGGGCTGGTTGAAAAAGCTTATGGGGGGGAAACTTTAAGTGGGGATGAGTTTGACAAATGTAACATTTGACTGAGAACAAATTAGAATATTCATAATCACTTGAGTGCAAAAACTGTACAAAACAATAATTACAAATGATTACCAATCAAAGAAACACTGAACTTTTGACAATTCAACAAGTAAAAGATTATACAGTTCTATATTTAAGAGATGAGGAATTATGTACAGGACAAATATCCATCAAATGTAAATAATGTAAGTAAAAGATTGTTTGCTTTCCTCATCACTAAGTAAAATTAGTCAAGATATATTAAATCAGCAGGAGAGAGTAGAAAAAGGTCAAGCATCTCTCTGGTTCAACTACATTATGGTATTGCCATTTGTGAGAAATGATTGAAGAACTGAAATATTAAATGTAATAGTATATTTAAAATAAAACATAAACAAATATGTCAGCAAGTCACAAACACAGATGGGAACAAGGGCAGAGACTGACTGAGCTTACATTGTTGGACAATTAACTAAGAGGTTACAAACAAGTTTAGCATTATTTTCTAAACCCACTTACTCTGCTTGTCTAGATAATATGACGCACCTCTACTTCATAATTAAGCGGTTTGTAGGAGGAAAGATGTAATTTTAAAACAAATTATTCCAGCATTTACATAGGTTCAGTTTTCAAAATTCATCCTACCCATGCCTGTATGAAAAAATAGACGTAAAATAGCAACCAATGAAATTTTTATCAAAAACATAAATCTTAAATAGAGATAATTAGATAAAGAAAGCAAAGTGCTTAGATTTGCTTCAATATCAAAACTCTTGAATACAAAGTTCGTACAGATGGACTAAGAACAACCTAAAACAGGTGCAAAACTAGATGAAGTAAATCTTTTATCATTTGTTTGTCATTGGACTGCAGCCATGCTTGGGCATTACCTTGAAGGGTTTAGTCAAACGAATTGACTCCAGTACTTATTCCTAAGCCTGGTACTTATTCTATCAGATTCTTTTGATGAACTGGTAAATTTTGGGGATGTAAACAAGTCAACACCTGTTAAGTGACGGGAGGGAGCAAGTGTAGATATGCACACACACACACATTGGCACTGTCGGCTATGACAACAAGGGTTCCAGTTAATCCAATCAATGGAACAGTCTGCCTGTGAAATTAACATGTATGTGGCTGAGTGGTCCACAGATACGTGTATCTTTAACAGTTCTCAGGGACATTCAGTGTGGCACAGGATAGGAAAGGCTGGCCTTTGAAATACAGGTACTACTGATTTTTGCCAGCTGAGTGGGCTGGAGCATGTGAAATAAAGTGTCTTGCTCAATGACACAATTCATCACTGGGAATTGAACTCACGTCATGATTGTGAGCCGAATACCCTAACCACCAAGCCATGTGCCTTCACACACACACACACACACACACGAAAAGCTTCCACAGTTTCCACGTACCCAATAAAAAAATAAAGTAACAAAATAGTAACAATCTTCATTTTGTTATATGACTATTAGTTCACCAATCAATAATGAAATGCAATTGTCATTTTTTTCTATATGGAATAACATTTTGTAAAGCCATGGTAAAGTATATAACCAGTATTTTAAAAAGACCATGAAATGATTTCTTCAGCACTTTTTGGTTATCTCACCCCCATTAAAAAACTGGGTTATCTCCCCACTAAAATATTGAGTTTATGTGGCGACAAGAGATTGGATAAAACGTGTTAAATCCTTTTGATTCAATACTTCAACACATTCCTGACTTTTGGCCTCCTCAATAGGCATAGTATGATTTGTTATAAAAATGTTATTAGATTCAATAAGATGTTTAATCTTTTCATTTTTTTCTTTTGTTTTATTGAGGGTTAAATAATTTCTTTTTAGTTGGGGGAGATAACTCAATTTTTTAATGGCGGTGAGATAACCAAAAAGTACCATTTCTTCTCATAAGATGCAAGAACATTAAAGAACTAATTAACAAAAAACACCAAAATTCAATCATTTAATCCTACACAGCATCTGCTTTAATTAATTTTCAAAATAATGAAGTATTTAGTAAAATAACTCATTATTAAGCTGGTATCTGGAACAAATTAGCACAAAGGAAGTTTGTATCACAGAAACAAGGATGGTCTCAGGCAAGTTGGTGTCAAAAGGTCAAACATTTAGATAGGTGCAGGCATGGTTGAAAACCTTGCTTCCTAACCATGTAGTCATTGGTTCAGTTACACTATGTGACACTTTGGGCAAGTGTCTTCTATTACAGTGCTAAGCTGACCAAATTCTTGAAGGATTTGGAGGCAGAAGAAGCTCTTGTGTGTGTGTGTGTGTGTGTGTGTGTGTGTGTGTGTGTGTGTGTGTGTGTGCGTGCGTGTGTATGTGTAAACAAGCATCATATAAACAATATTGCTTATTGGAGTCTTCTATGAAAAACATGTCAGGCTATGGGGAAATATTACCATGCTTGGAAATAGGTGAGGGTTGGCCATAGAAACAGTCGCTTCAATAAATTCCATCTGACCCATGCAAACATAGAAAAGTGGACATTAAATGAGAATGATAATGGTTCAAATAGCCATTTGCTGATCAGATTAATCCTTATAATTTAATAGCAACCAACATGGTGGTGATCAGTTTAGTATTTAAGTTTAATACTGTGTTGCCTTGTATCCTTGACCCAGACAATTCCATGTAGGTCATTTAAGTAAGCACTATAGGTGGCATGATTCATTGTTGCAGGCAACAAATGCACTGTAAAGCTGATAATTATTTTGTTATCTTACAGTGCTGAGTTCAATTCTTTCAATGGGAGAATAGTTACTACAACAGTCCTGCATCATATATAAAAACACACCTACTTCCTTGTGGGTAACACATTGAAATAAATTCAATTACTTAAAGCACTGACTTTTTTGATAAAGGAGTGTGACCTAGTGGTTAAAGTGTTGCATCACAATTATAAGGTTTCAACTCCTGGATCAGGTGGTGCAGTGTGTTCATTTCACACTGCTCTCGTAAATGAGCTCCAACAATAAATAACTGGGAACTTGTGGCCTTATGAGTCCTGGAGATCATGACAGCCCCAAGTTGGAAGCTGATTTCTTTAAAAGAGTAAAACTATTTCCAAACAGTAGCAACCCAAATGTAAAATACAGTCCTATCTGATGAGCTTCCATCTATTCAGTTCACAAGGGATGACCCCCTCCCCACCCCAACATAGGGCCAACAAATATTTAGCATTGACTATGGACAGAAATACTTGAAATGGGATGAACAGACATGCTTAGACCATTTTGGGAGTGATGGGCCCCTAGTTCTTGTTAGCACACCATTCTAGGAGAAAGGTACTCTAATGTGTAAAAGCTGGGGATCGATGTTTCTGGTGGTCTCAAAAAATGTTGGGACACAGGAAGAAAAGCTTAACTGTCTGAAAAGTGAATAGCAGTTCTGATGCATGCTTCATTCACTATAATCATTTTCATGTGCAGGAGGATCTTTTAAACAGAGCTTTCAGAAGTGGTCATTGTGGTATCATGGATGTGTGTGATGATAAAATACTGCCCATTCAATAACCTCCTGACTTGTGGGATGTAAGTCAAGTGCAGCAGAGTTAAATGGTAGCAATCATGATTCTCTAGTTTCCCCTCATGGCTGCATTCTCCATTATTACTGCTTTTTAGAAAATATCAGAATTTAACCCTTTTGTTAACATATTTTAGTAGAAATACATTAGTTTATTTCAGTTAATTTGGTAAAATAATGAGGAGTAACTGTCAATATTAAGCTGGTATTTGGAATATAAATTAACATGAAATCTTGATGGAAGGTTCTAGTTTAGATCACTTTAAAACAGGAAGTTTGAATCATAGACAGATTGGTATGAACAGGATTAATAAATACTTATATTCAGACACAAGTTTACTTACACACACTCACATTCATCTGCTTAATTCTAGAGAAATGTAAGACAGACACCATGCATATAGGGCCGTTACAACCTGGAAAGGATACATCAGTTTTTCTGCACTACTTAAATTTTTGTACAACAGTTAAAATAGAGACTTCATTCAAACTTGAAAAAATGTTTAGTTCGGTATTGGTCCATAATAAATCTGGAGAAATGAAAGGTCAAGGTTAAAACTGATTTCAGAAGAACTTGAATTTAGAATAAAGAAATTTAATAGTTTAAAGTAAATTGGTCTGGCCTGCTATTATTTTCTAAGTTACAATGGCAGACTGTTTTGATCAGCAGTGAACCATCGCTGTTACTGTAAAGAATTGCTTTAATCAAATGAAATTATTTTCTGGAATTTGGAGATAGAATATTTGATTTAACTCCAGTACATCAGTAGAATTTACTTTATCATAAGCAAATCTGACCCTGACAATATCAGCTCAGTATATAAAATGATGACATTAAATACAGTTAAAATATTCAATTCGGTGCTCTTCTATGTTTGCCAGCATACCAATGCTTAAAAAAAACACACTGACTTCACACTGACTTATGCCAAGAATTGTGGCTTACTCAAAGATATACATCTTGGTCAGGATACAAATCTGTAATCTATACATCAAAGAAAGTACAAATGTTATGTCATAATGTAAAGTGGTTGATGACTGCAATGGTATATAGCAGGGAGAAATACCATTTAGGAATGTAACCCTAATACATAATATAATAGCAAAGATAACTGATATTGATTCTCTTGTTGCTGTTGATGAAAGATTGCAACAAATGACAAATTACTGTGAGACCTAACCCATGCCAACATGGGGAAATGAACCTATGATGTGAATGCTGATATTTCTTTCTAATTTTGGTATAAGGCCAGCAAGTTTGAAAGGAGAAGGTAAGTTGATTGTATTAACCCCAGTGTTTAACTGGTACTTATTTTATTGATGTGAAAGGATGAAAGGCAAAGATAACCTTGGCAGAATTTGAACTCAAAATGTAAAGAGCTGGAAGAAATGTCACAAAGTATTTTGTCTGATGCGCTAACATTCTGCTATTTTCTCACAAAAAGAAGAGAGAGAAAATATTTATACCAGAAAAATGGCAGACTATTTAAAGAAATTGTATTAATCAAACATAGCTTCATTTGACTGAATAAAATACAAAGGTTTCCAAGATTTAGCTCGAGGATTTAACATTGCTAGCCACTGTGCTGAGTGCCATTAGACACAACACCTAACTTTCCACTTTTACAATATAGATAAGTGAATAGGAGTCAAATCTTATGAAGAAACCCACATTCAATATGCTGAGAAGGCAGGACAAAGATGCAAGTGTACAACAGTGGTAGACACTTCTACCTCAACATTGCTTGACTGCAGGTATTATGTTGAGTGTGCGTAAGACTTATCGACTATGGAAGGTGCTCTTTATAAAAATGTAAACTTTCTAATTTCTCTATTTTCTGAACTGCCAGGAAAGAATGAGGTCACAACTGTTTTAGATTAAAGATTTAAGTTGAAGAAATAAAATAAAATAAAGAAAGAATGTAATCAGTCAATAACTAAACATTAAGCAAAAAACTGTTTTTGCCAAGTGGTAAACTTGTGTGTCTTAATTCTTTAGTCATTGATTTAACTTTTACCCAACATACCCTAACAGGTAAGACAAAACACAAAGAAGAGAATGAGTTTGAAGTGGATTGTTAAGTTAGCTGGAAACAGATGTGTAGTGTTTGTTATTGTTTAGTTCTAGTGGTAAGATCAGCTCCTATTCACTGGAGAAAGTATGAATCACTACTCCAGAACTGAGTGATATCAAGAAACAAATGATAGCAATCAATGATATTTTAAGTATTATAAGTCATCTCACTGACTCACTACTATGTACTACTGTTGTCAGTTCAGGAACAAAATTAAGAACATAATTACATCCATTACCAAAAATTTCAATCATTTTGAGATGATATCAGGTTATAGAAAAAAAAAAAAAAACCCCAGTTATTTTGTAGAAAAGGTATCTGCTCAGTAAGTGTGATTGTATAAATGTGTATATGCAAATGAGAGAGAAAAATGTGTGTGTGTGTGTGTGTGTGTGGAGAGTCTATAGAAGACAAGATATAAAATTTAAGTTACATCAAGAAAGCTGAAGATAAAATAACAACAAAAACCAAAGTTACCATATTAGCTTTACATCTGGCAACATTCCATTATTATATTTCTAAAGAATGTTAACCATTTCTGGGTCATGAGAGAGAGAGAGAGAGAGAGAGGGAGAGAGAGGGAGAGAGAGAGAGGGAGAGAGAGAGAGGGAGGGAGAGAGAGAGAGAGAGAGAGAGAGAGAGAGAGAGAGAGAGAGAAAGTGTGTGTGTGTCTGCAAGTTCTAAGATTTCTTTCACTTATATAGTTGCGGAAGACCTAATCAGACAAAGTGCAATAGAAAGATACAAAGGAATATGGATGAGGTGGTTAGTTTCTATAGAAACAATAAGGTGTATGGTACAATAGCAGAACACACCTTTGTCAGTTAAGTGTATATGCATATATGTATGTTCATGCAAGTATACGGATGTGGCTGTATGGTTAAGAAGTTTGTTTCTCAACCACATTGTTCCGGGTTCAATTCCACCATGTGGTACCTAAAAGTGTCTTCTTCAGCTCAGGCCAACCAAAGTCTAGTGTATTGGATAAGGCAGATGAAAATTGAAGGAAGCTTGTTGTGTTTATATGTATGCAGATGTGTCTCTTTGTCTTGATATTGCATGAGTTGTAAATGAGAGTCACTGTCATATAAGCAGATGGAATTTATTGAGGTAGATTTTCTATGGTCAGATGCCCTTCCTATCACCAATTCTCACCCGTTTTCAAGGAAAGGTTATATTTCTCCATGACCATGCATGCTCTTACAGAATATTGAAAATGAATGACACTGCTTGTATGACAGTGACAATCATTTACAACTACCATGCAATGTCAAGGCAAGGAGGCACAAACATACACATACATCATGATCATTTTACGGATTCTTTCAGTTTCAGTCTACTAAATGCTCACACAAGGCTTTGGTCAACCTGGGGCTACAGTAAAAGACACTTGACCAGGAGGCTACACAGAGGAACTGAACCTGAAACCATGTGGTTGGGAAGCAAACTTCTTAACCACATAATTGTGGAAGAGCTGTTGATCTCTTCCATCACATCTAGGTTGTCCCATAGGATGCCCCAATAGGGGTTTCGGTTGCATGTACTACAGGAGTCACAGGGTACTGCTCCATGTGGTCCCAGTTTCCTTCTAACTAGGAATATTAGGGTCTCATCCATTGTCTTGTATTCAAGATCCTCTGCATGACATCTTGCTAGTTCAAAACCAGGAATCTGATCTGTTAGGTCCTGCTGATAACTAAATCCATTCCCTGCTGCCTACGCTTTGATTTATCATCGTTAAGGTTTTGTCACTCCTACCCTTCGACCTGTCTGGCCTGGTAAGACCTACCTGAAAATTTCTTTCCCTCCATCATAACTCTCAATGGAGGTACTTCACCGTGACAAGGTACTTGTTGAATTGGCCGCTGACTACACAGTAGTTCTTCCACCCTTTGATGGGTCTTATTTTTTGTCCCGCAGGGTGTCCAACAATAACCGTCCTCATCAAGCAAGCCTGATGGGGTTGCCAGTATAGTAGCCAACGAGCTGACTATGCGACAGTAGCACTCAAGAGTGACCTGACCTAAAGAGCTGTTAAATTCACTTCAATTATTTTCATGCAGTATCAAAATTTTCATTACACAGCTGTGACTTGATCACTGACATAATTCCACTATGTGCTATGAAATGACTCATCTATCATGTTGTTGCTCCAGATTCAGTTGCATCAGACAAGCACAACCTTAGAATGATGCCTTGGGCCAAAACCAAAGCCTTCCTAGTAGATTTGGTAGATAGAGACTGTAAGAAGCCTGTTGTACATACATCCATCATATATATATATAATCATTTAATGTCTATTTTGCATACCGGCATGCGCTGGATGGTTTGACAAGGGCTGGCAAGCTGGAGAGCTTTGCCAAGACCTATTGTCTTTTGAGATGGTATCTTTTGGCTGGATCTGGATATATGCAGGAATTTTCAATGGCTGGATAACTGAGAGATGTTGGCGTGGGCTCCCACCCCGGCATCCGAAACTCGGAGTTTTATCATGGCTACCGAATAAGTGTCACATATTTTTACAGATATATATATATACACACACACATGCCACTTGTATGTGTTTTTGTCTTGCATCACTGCCTGACTACTGGTGTTGGTGTGTTTACATTCCTGTAACTTATTGGTTTGGCAAAAGAAACTGAAAGAATAAGTATCAGGCTTAGCAAAAAGAATAAGTAGATTCATTTGACTAAAATTCAAGGTGATGCTATAGCATGGCTGCTGCAAAGATAATCTGGAACTCGACTGAGGAAAGAAAACTCCGAATGACCCGTCCTTGTTTTCTTTGTATCGTCTGTCTGAATGTTTTGTTGTCCCTTTTTTGTATCACCTAGCTGTCTGGATGTTTTGCATTCTTGCCCCATTTTTGTATTATATATATATATATATATATATATATATATATATATATATTGTATGTGAGAGTTTGTATAATTCTGAGTGGTCTAGGATAAATGAGAATCAAACACTATTTACATATTTTAGTATACTCATAGTATCTTTAATTATAGCAATAAGCAAAAATGTCTTGATTCTCATTTTGCTTATTTAAACATCTTTCGTTTGGAGATCTTTCAGTAGTCTAAAAATCAGCATTTAAAAAAAAATAAAAACAAAGGAAAGTCACCCTAAACCCTAATCCTATGATAGTTTCAATAGGTTGCTATGGCACTAACAATTGTGATTGTCTGCTGGATGGGATGTCAAGAATAAATAAATTTAAATGGCTGAAGATACAAAAAAAAATTTCTGTTTGACCCTTTTGAAACCAACCCATCTGAGATTGCCCCTGGTTCTTTGATCTTTATTTTAAAGTATACTAAATTTAAAACCTATCAAGTTTCATGTTAATTTATGTTCTAAAACACCAGCCTATCAAATGACATAGATATTTTACTAAGTTTGTCATTATTTTCAGAATTAATTGAAAAACAAAGTGTATTTCAACAAAAGAGTTGAAGTGAGCTAAACTAAAACATCAAAATTTCATGTTAATTTATATTCCAAAACACCAGCTAAATAATGGCAAGATTCTTTTGACTAAATTCTTTGTTATTTTTCGAAATTAAATGAAACAAGGCAATGAATTTCAAAAAGAATATGATAACAGAAGGGTTAAAGACTCATTATTATTTTTATTTTTTCCAAAACATATTATTTTTGAATTTGCCATGGAAAACTACATTTGTGTAGAAATCTTTGATAACATCAGAACAAATGTCAAACTAGAAAAAGCTATGATCAACATAAAAAAAAAGAAATGATTGAATAGACATTAATTTTAACTTGAATAAAAGAAAGTTGAGAAGCTGCAAGTTCAACAATAACGCGTAATTCTTGCTTTACTGGAAAATATGTTTTATCTTTTACTTGTTTTAGTCATTGAACTATGGCCATGCTGGGGCACTGTCTTGAAGGGTTTAGACAAACAAATCAACCCCAGTACTTATTTTAAAAAAATCCTGGTACCTATTCTATCGATCTCTTTTGCTAAACTGCAAAGTTATAGAAATGTAAGTAAACCAATACCATTTGTCAAGTAGTGGGAGTTAACAAACACAAAGACACATACATACACAACAGGCTTCCTCACAGTTTCTGCCTACCAACTTCAGTCACAAGGGATAGATTGACCAGAAGCTATAGTAGAAGACACTTGCCCAAGGTGCATGCAGTGGGACTGAACTTGAAACTAAGTGGCTGCAAAGTGAGCGTTCATAATCATGTCTGTGCTTATGCATAAAATCCTCAAAACAAACTATTTCTTTGTTGAAGCAATATAGTCTACAAGTCAAAAATTGGAACTTGTCTAATTTTACTATAGTACATTTTGTCCAAGGTGCTGTGCTGCAGGACTGAGTCCAACGCTATGTGGTCGAGAAGCAAACTTCTTAATCACAGAGCCAGGCCTGTATCAAACACAACTGCTTCGTTACAAACAAGTTTCCTATACCTCCAGTATTAATTCTATATTCAATTAATATGCAGACCAAAGCATAACCATACATATTTAGTCATTCTGAAAACTTCAGTCCTTTCAGTTGCTTGGAATAAGGATCAAGTTCAATAGGATTCACTGATCTCTCCTTAAGCTGTTGAGTAATACAGGTTAAATATGAAATTAGCTAACTTTGGGAGAAAAAAAAAATCACAGCAAATTTAATTGTTCATAACTGTTAGATCACAGTCAATCTGCTTTGCATGTTAGGAACATCACATTATTCCAATACATTACCTACAGAATATCAGAAGTGTTGTGCCTATTCTTATGTAACGAACAGTGAACTTGTCAATGTCTTGAGAATTTTTTAGTGGAGAAAGAAAGAAAAAACTTGAACCACCTCAACATCAACATCCAATACTTTTGTTTGAGTCATATCAATAAGCACCAACTATTGAATTGTGCTAGGGAAGAGAGGGAGAGAGAGAGGAGAGAGAGAGAGAGAGAGAGAGGGTGGGAGAGGCGAAACAAATCAAACTCCACTTTGGAAACTGTCTATTGTCTAGCAATTCCTGCCAGAGAAGAGCAGTATAGACAACAGAAGTGCATTGTGAACTGAACAATGAAATTATTTATGAAGTCTAACAATATCATCACAATGAACTACACATGTTCATAAAATTAAATTTGGAAGAAAAATAACATTTACTGAAATATTTGTTACAAAACAATGGACCTAAAAATTAAAGATGCTAAAGATACCAAGGCACCAGTGTAGCTAAGGAGTTTGCTTACCAACCATGTGGTCTTGGGGTTAATTCCATTGCATGGCAACTTGGGCAAGTGCCTTTGACTATACCCTGAGACCAACTGAAGGCTTGTGAGTGGATTTAGTAGGCGGAAACTGAAAGAAGCCTACTGCACCTATGTACGTGTGTTGCGTTTTACTGTTTTGACATCATGCGATGACATTGTAAATGAGCATCATTGTCATACAAGCAATGTTGTTGGTTTCCAGTTTACCATGGGGTAATATTACCATATCTGGAAATAGGTGAGGGTTGGTGACAGGAAGAGCATCTGGCCATTGAAAATCTGCCTCAACAAATTCTATTTCACCAATGGAAGTGTGGAAAAAGCAAACACTGAACAATGATGACGATGATGATTATTATAAATATACCTGCATCATGGAATATTGAAACCAATATCACTTTTAAAAAAAAAGTGACATGCTAGAGTTGGTGTGATTTATTGTCAAACAATATCCAGTAAATGGTAATGGATGGAAGCATTAAGATCTCTATCTTATCACAAAGAATGTCAACAATTCTACAAATGGTAAAAATTAAATAAATAAAAGCATGCACACACACCAGAAGAAAACTTTGAAATAAATCTTATTTAATTAATTTTGCAAGCAATCCATCTGCATTACTCAATTCATCCAACCATAGTATTTACCTTGCCATCAGGGGATGAGACAACTAGTTAACACGACCCAGATAAGGCCATTTGGCAAGTATTAAATTCCAGATTTAACAAAGCAGTATTGCTATATAACAGTTTTTAAAAGAATGCAATTCTAAGGTGTTTGTGTGTGTGTGTGTGTGTGTGTGTGTGTGTGTGTGTGTGTGTGTGTGTGTGTGTGTGTGTGCATGTGTGTAGGGGCTGGTAAATGAGCATGTTGAACTATTCACCAAGTTAATGTTATTTATGAATTAGAATCTCTAACACAACCAACCATATCTCGCTGCACCAGTGTGTCGCCTCCTGATAATAATAAACTAAAAATTAGAAAAAGAAAGAAAAGCAAACATCACTACCATTGTTTTAATGTCCACTTTTCAAAGCTTGCATGGGTCAGATAAAGTTTATTGAGGCATATTTTCTATAGCCAGATGCTGTTTCTATTGTCAACCTTGACCTGTTTGCAAGTAAGATGATATTTCCTCATAATCAGACATATTCTTACAGAATACTGGAAATGAATGGCAGTGCTTGTATGACAGTGACATACATTTACAACAGTCACACAATGTCAAGACAAAAGGCGACAAACAGACATACACACATACACAATGGGCATCTTTCAGTTCCTGTCTACCAAATCCACTCCCAATGCTATAGTAGAAGACACTTGCTTAAGGAGTGCTGCACATTGGAACTGAAACCTGAAACCATGTGGCTGGGAAGCAAACCGCTTAACCACACAGCTACACCTGTATATATATATATATATATATATATATATATATATATATATACATACATACACACAAATATATAAATATTTAACTCCACCATTCACAAATGTTGTTTAATATAAATCATAGCCATTTCTCAGAGCTAACATCTAATTTCATATCAAAGTAAAAATCCCACCTCCTTTATAAGCCCTACTAACAATATCCTCATCATCGTTTTAATGCTCACTTTTCCATGCTTGCATAGGTCAGATGAAACTTGTTGAGGTAAATGATCTGTTACCAACCCTCTAAGCAAGGTAATAATTTTTCTAGTTCTTTGAACATGAACAACACAGTGGTTGGACAGAAGATTGCAAATGGACTACACTGCAAGTATGACAATGGCATTTGTTTACAACTAGCACATGATGTCTAGATGAGAAGACATGATCACACATAAATATAATACATATAAATATATATATATGACTGGCTACTTTCAATCAAATCCACTCACGAGGCTTTGGGCAGCCTGGCACTAATGTAGAAGACACTTGTCTAAATTGCCAATAGTAAAAAAGATTAAAACAATTAGCACCACCTCACAAATGGGGGTTGCAATATTACTATCATGTCATGTAATCCAAGACAATTATTGAAAAGATATACAGGGTGCGATGGGTAAATTGTCGCCATTTCATATATTTAATTTTGTGCATGTGCAGTTTGTTTTTGATTTTGTTGACTACACAGTATAGTAGGGTCAGTTGGGCACTGTCTATGAGAAAAACAGCACCATGACACAATTCACTCTACCAGAAATTTGGCAATGGCATGCTGTACTACTTGACATCCTTGCCAGAAGCCTCAATATGAACAGATGGTGAATACAGAGAACAACCGTTGGCTTGCAGTATCCCCAAAACATGTACCGAGAGTGATAGAAATCAAACACCCGGTCAACATCATGGTGTTTGGAGTGATCACTAGTGATGGCGACGTTATACCGTCATTCATTTTCCCGCACGGCCTCATACAGTGCCTGGAGGAGGTAGTGCTGCCCTGGGTCAAGAGGGTGGCTGCTGGGAGACCCTATGTCAGGCAACAGGACTCTGCACCATACCACACAAGCAGCAGAACCCAGTCATGTTTGTCAGACAATTTGTGTGAACACATCACTCCTAACTCCCCAGACTGCAACCCCCTTTGATTATTATGTGTGGGGCGCAGTTAAAGTGAGAGACCAACAAAACTCCTTGTAACCAAAGATGAACTGAAGGCAAGGGTTATGCAGCATTCATTAACTTAAACAAGGAAACTGCCCAGAAGAGTTGCATGAGATTCCAAAGTCATCTGGAGGCCATGGTTGAAGCCAATGGCAATTTTATTGAATAAATTTACTGTTTAGTATTCCAAGATATTTTAATATAATTTTGGTTAATATACAGGCACAGGAGTGGCTGTGTAATAAGAAGCTTGCTTCTCCACCACATGGTTCTGGGTTCAGTCCCACTGCGTGACACCTTGGGCAAGTGTCTTCTACTATAGCCTCGGGTCAACCAAAGCCATGTGAGTGGATTTGGTAGACAGAAACTGAAGTACATATATATATATATATATATATATATATATATATATATATATATGTCTGTGTTTGTCTCCCAACTGCCGCTTGACAACACGGTGTGCTTACGTCCTTGTAAATCAGCAGTTCAGCAAAAGAGATCGATAGAATAAGTATTAGGCTTACAAAGAATAAGTCCTGGGGGAGTGGGGCGATTTGTTTGACTAAAGGTGGTGCCCCAGCATGGCCAGTGAAATGACTGAAACCAGTAGAAAAAAACAACTTAAAATGAGATGTCAGTGTTATTTTCATTTTTGTATAATTTAGGTGACAATTTATTCACTGCACCCTGTATGTGTGTGTGTGTGTGTGTGTGTGTGTGTGTATATATATATATATATATATATATATATATATATATATATATAATGTGATTAGCTTCTTTCAGCATCAATCAACAAAATTCTCTCACAAGGGTATTGTAGAAGACACTTACTCAAGGTGCCATGCAGTAGGATTGAACTGGAATCCACAAGATTGGGAAGCAAACTTCTCAACCACATAGCCATGTCTGCACATATCCTAGCTAAGTAATGTATTACACAATGAATTTATGGTATTCTAAATAATTTCAAGGGAGGGGGAAAACAAAGCTATTAAATGTTGGTGTTTTTTTTCAAAGATTGTGTCAAAATGGGATGGAACATTATATAATTTCTCCTTCTAACCATAAATTTATATCTTATTTTCAGTGCACATAACATTATACTGAAATGGGTGGGAGTGGGATACAGTCACTGAATTAACCTTGATATTTTAAACTGTACATATAAGATGAGAGGCTAAAAATCTACTCAGGTTAGGTTTTAATTCAGAAGATAAAAAGACAAGACTAATGTACTCAGTTCAGTGTTCTACTTCTCCAAGGTCTTTATATTATATCTACAGTAAAACCACTATCATTTCATTTGTTAAATCGTATTCTGTAACAGATAAAAATCAATAAAAGATTAATAATTCATTTTTCACGTATTCATGTTAGTTTTCTAGATCATTCAAAGGAAGAATACAAATAGCAAACTCTACTACTACAGGTAGTGAGATAATTATAGGTACTATGTAAGACAATACAGAATTGTATCTTACCAAGAAATCTTAAAACCAATTAACCGTTTTGTTAGCATATTTCTGTTGAAAAACACTATTTCAATTAATTGTGAAAATAAGGGAAGACTATAATATAAAATAACCTTGCTGTTACTAAGCTGTGTTTGGATCATAATTTAACATGAAATTTGCATAATAGAATCAAGGGTGGTCTCAGGCAGATTGGTATCAAAAGGGTTACGCTGAGATTATTTCAGTTTTGGTTTATATATCATGAGATGAAGGCTTAGAGAACTTATGCTGAAAAGCAAATACTATTACAAATTGAGAATGTCAACATGACCCATTTTAGTGAAAGCTTGTCAAATTAAATTCTTGGTACTGTGTCGACATCATTCAATATATAACACATCAAAAAGATTCTTTTTGTTAATATCACAATCATAACAAAGGAAATATTCCAAAACTTCAAACAGCTATCTATGTATCATATATATATATACTGTTGACAGGCAAGATACTGCAGTTTTCATCAGAGATAAAATCTCTTAAAAACATGCTGTGTCCAAAAACTATATATACCAGAGGGAGATAACCTATATAGCTTTTTTAAGTCTGGTACTTGCTTCTACACAGTTTTTAGCTATCAAATTCACTTACAAGGCATTGATTAGCCCAAGTTGCTGTGCAGTGAAACTGAACCTGAAACCATGTAGTTGCAAAATGAGCTTCTTAACCATACAATACAGTCATGCTTGCAATTACACAGCACATCTATCAGATACTTTATCTCCGACAAAAACCATAGTAATAAAAGGAAACCAAGGAAAAAAAAATGCCTAATGACCTTTACCTAACAGAACTAGTACTGAAAATCAGTCAAATAATCTTCTAATTGTAAAAATTTATGTGTGTAATCCTATTATCATCATTTACTTTATCACTCATTCCTGTCTTAGCAGAGATCTTACAATATTCCCAAAGTGAAGAACAACTCTCACATATTGCACTGGTGTTTAACTTCAGTGCTGCTGGTGCTATGTAAAAAGCACCCAGTATACTGTAAAGTAGTTGACATTAAGAAGAGCATCCACCCATAGAAACCATGCCAAAGTAGACACGGGAGCTTGGTGCAGTATCACTGACTTGCCAGCTCCCCTTAAACCATCCAACTCATGACAACATAGAAAATAGATGTTAAATGAAGCTGATGATTGCAATCAGTACTTTATGTATTGTTGGGAAATCTGCAATAAGCTTCACATTTTAAGATCTTTTAGGAAGTTTTTTGTCTTGATTTGTGGCTAGTGATGACTTCTACTGCAACCTAAATTATCTGAGCCTTTAGTATTCCCAATTTTACTTACTATTTCTGTTCTTCATTGTGTACAAGATCTGATGACACATGCTTTTATTTTTGCTACTTTTTATTCATTTTCCATCTACGCACTGCTTACTGCAAAGTACTTGAGAGAGAATTTCATTGTCAGTCAAGCAAACTGAGTCTAGTAATGGTAATGTGCAACAATACCTCTAATATTATTTGTACCACCACCACCACCACCACCAATAATAATCTTTTCTACAATAGGCACAAGGTCTGAAATTTTGGGGGTGGAGCTTAGTTGATCACATTTAGCCCCAGTATTTCACTGGCACTTATTTTATCGGTCCTGGAAGGATGACAGGCAAAGCCAACCTTAGCAGAATTTGAACTCAAGAATATAATGTGTCGGAAGAAATGATGTTAAGCACTTCATCTGGTGTGCTAATGATTTTGCCAGCTTGTCATCTTAATAATATTAATAATGGTTCAAAATTTAGCCCAAAGCCAGCAACTTTGGGAGAGGCAATTAGTTGATTACATCAACCCCAGTACTTGCCTGGTACTTTATCTTAACCCCCAAAAGGATTAAAGGCAAAGTTGACCTCAGTGGGATTGAACTTAAGAAGAAATGCTGCTAAGCATTTTATCCAATATGCTAACAACTCTATCAGCTAGCCACCGTACTGTTAATAAAAATAATAAACAAGAATTTCTAATTTTGGCACAAGTCCATGCATTTATAGGAAAGGAGGAAAGCAGCTGGTATTATTATTTTATTTACTTCACAGATATGAAAGGCAAAGTTGACTGTGGTAAGATTTGAATGCAAAGCACAGAATTGAAACCAAATGTTCTAAGGCATTTAGTCTAACACTATATCATCTCTGTCAATCAACCACCTTTTAATTATAGTAATAATGAAAACATTCTAAACTTCTCACTGAAAAGAAGGAAAACTATGTTAAACAAGTGATTATAAATTTTTTTTTTTATTTTTATATGTTTGTATCTTGTGCTTTTTTTTCATTTAATTTTCAAGCATAAAAAATCCCAAACACCCTAAGTTTTCCATTCACCCATATATTATTTTATCATTCCATTGAAGGCATAGGCTGTGGTAAGAAGTTTGTCTCCTAACCACATGGTTTTGGGTTCAGTCCACTGCCTGGCACCTTCAAATGCCTTCTATTTATAGCCTTAAGTCAAAGTTTTAAAAGTGGAATTGATGTATGTGTGTGCTACTGTTTCCTTGCCTTGGTATCATGTGATAGTTGTGAGTCACCATCATGCAAACAGTGTCCTTCATTTTCTAATCTTTCATGTAAACCTGTTAGTAAACAGGTGATGGTTGGCAACAAGAAAGGCATCTGGATGTAGAAAATCTGCCTCAACAAATTCCATCTGACCCATGCAAGCATTGAAAAGTGGACGTTAGATGATGATGATGTCAGAAAAAAAAAAAAAAAAAAATCCCAACTCTACAAGTTTCCCTATCCATATATTGATTATATTATTACCATTCCATTGAACATAAATGATTGATTTTATACAGCAGCTGAAATGCTATAAAAAGAACTGAACAAATAACTCACTATTGAATAATACTATAAACAATAAAACACTTTAAATTAAAATTATATTATTACACAACCTTTAGAAATTGAATGCTAAAATGGAGATACTATATTGAATCATAACCATAACCTCAAAGGCAATGTTGACACGGATATATACACTTTCAATATTTAGAGTAATTTATTGATAAATTATTTGGAATAGATCAAAAATTCAGTAGTGATGATGCTTTTCAGGAATTGATTAAATCATTTAGATATTTCCTAGAGATTTAACTTGGTTTCAAATAAGATATTCATTTATCTAAACTTTATTCAAAATTAGAATAGCAGTGTATTTTAGCTGATGCTAGCAGTCCATCAAAAGGTTTAAAACAGATTACATAATACTGCCATTTTAATGATTTTTTTTTAATTGAAATTATTTAATATTTAAATATGATTTATCTTGCTACTACATACATGACATGAATAACAATAATTCAACTGAAGCAATAACTTATGCTTATTTGAGAGAGTTTAGCACAGACAAAATGCTTAGTGGCATTTCTTTTGGCTCTTTACATTCTCAGTTCAAATTCTGCCAAGGTCATTTTTGTCTTTCATCTCTTTGAGGTCAATTAAATAAAGTATCAGTCAAGAGTGACTTGTCCCTTCCCTTCAAAATTGCTGGCTTTGAACCTTGCAAGGGACTGGTATCCCATTCAGAGAGAAAAGTTGTGATACTGGTCACTCGTATGCCTTGAAAACTGGGTAACTGGCCATTTGAGTTTTAAGGCTTTAGGGGAAGAAAACATTGAAGGGATCTAACAAACTTATATTTTTATATATGTTTATGTATTTTTGTTTTTTTGTTTTTGTAGTTGTCAGTATAAACAAAGAACAGTTATACACAAATTTAGCTGTATAGGTTTTCAGTTACATGCATAAACACTATTGCTTCCTGGTCAGCAATGGATTTCAAGCTGCTTATGTTAAAAAGATACTTCACCTTTCATACAAATGTAAGTTCAAAGAAGGTCAGAAAGCCTTTATTAGTTGCCATGCTACAGTGAGATGCAAACAGAAAAAGTCACAGAGAGAGAAAAAAAAAGATCTATTTTCCTGTTTGTGTTGAAATGAGCATCATATCCTAATCAATGACTCATCATTGAATATGTATTATTATTACAGTATGAAATTTGGAACACCAATATTGAAGGTAAGCAAGAGTGTTTTTTATGTTTAACTAATTTCCTTATATTTTTTCGATGGGAACTTCACAAGATTACTATCAGCTCTTTATCATACATATCAATATATATTCATACACACATATACATGCATATCATATATCTATGTATGCATATATGTATATGCGTATGTATATACACATGCATATCTACACACACACACACACACGTGTGTATGTATGTATGTATATACATATATATATCAGTGGCAACTTCAGCGCTTGGGCTGTCTGGGATTAGCCCAAGTATAAATTTAGTAAAGTGAACATGTATTTCACATATTTGCAAGCAGATTTAATTTCTGCCAACACTGACTTCAAGTAGTAATTTCAGCCAATAACTTGGGCTCCTTTTATTGAACCTGGTGGTAGTCTATTTATTTTCATTCCATGTCTTAGACGTGCCCTGTGTCAAAAAATTTCATTTGTTGCAGATGTTCTCTCCTGACTTGGGCTCAAAAGTTACAGCCCAAGTTGTTATCTATAATCGTAAAAATTAAAAGTAATTCAAATTCAATGTTTTCTTGAAACAATAAATTTCTATAGTGATTAGGATTTAAATTCCAATCTATGAAAAGTTTCCTTTCTACAATATTCTTTAAGGAACGAAAAATATCCAGCAACTAAGGCTAATATGACCGAGCCTGGTCGATGTAAAAGACAAACTGGCATATCTTGTCAAGAGTACAGGTGACAAATCACTGATGTTTGCTGCTGTTATTTGATTGCTATTATTCTGTGCATTTGGGTGTAAAGATCAGCTGTATTTTGCAGGGTTGCTTATTTTTACTCTTAACTTATAAGTGGAGAAAGACATAGTGCTAGATATAAAAAATAAGCCATTTGGGGCAAGAAATACTGCGGAAAAACGTGAAATACTTCGAGCAGGAATGTGTCTTATGCAAAATCTGTGATGAGACACACACACAATATGTATAAAAAAATTCCACCTAATGACGCAACATAATAGATATGTACAGTAAGTGCTGTTTGATTTACCACAACTTTGACTTGAACTGCAATTAAAACAAAGGTGGTGTTGTAGCTGCCTAACCAAGAATGGTTATTGGTAGTTATCATTGAACAGGTAGACATACAGAAGAAAGAAAGAACAAGCAAGTAAAATGTGGTATCACTTATATAATTTATAATTCAAACATAATTGTCCAGTAGTTAAGAGTAAATAAGGGATTAAGAAATAATGCATAAAGTCTCTTACAGCTGTTTCTAGAATAGCTGTGCATACGGTGTATATGTGATTGAGCAAAAATGTTTTCACTCTCTCTTTAACCCTTCAGCATTCAAATTATTTCATTAAGAATAATGCTTATTTATTCACATTGTATTGAATAAATTGCGCATTATTTTGTAGCTTTGACATTTTCATGAGCTAACTTTTGAATGATACTGTAGGGTTGTTGTAAGGGGCCAGATTGAATGCTAAAGGATGGAACTGGTAACTACAAATATCGTTTATTATGATATTCCTTAATTCTTCCTCTCTGAAGACAGATCAGTTGACTTATATGGAAATCTTTGCTCAATGACCTATACACTATATGGACAGCTATTCTAGAACAAGCTGTAACAGACTTTATGCATTATTTTTTAATCCCTTATTTACTCTTATGTATTTTGCAATTATGTCTGAGTTATAAATTTGATACCAGATTTTGCTTGTTCATTCTTTCTTTCTAAGATATATATACATATGCAAACACACATCCAAGCATTCTACTATCAACTCACAAACTACAACTGGAATACACAGGACCAGTGGGTAGTGCAATCCCAGAGTCAGAATCCGTGTATGACCTGGGAACCCACATGAGTAATGATGCAAACATTCCATGTGTGTATTACCAAGATGGACTTTGAAATCATTCAGAACAAGGAAAAAAAGGATGCTATGCTACTTTTATTGAGAATGTTTGTTCTCACTTGTCTGGTTTACTGCTCCTGACTGTGGTCACTGCAGAGTGTCAAACTGGTGTGGAACTTCAGGCAATCTAGCAACATTACATAAAGACCGACTTGGTGACTGGGAGAGGCTAAAGGAACTTAAGTTCTAGTCCCTAGAGAGAAGGCATGAAAGAGAAGCAGTGATATATATATGGAAGATCCTGGAAGGTCTAGTTCCTAACTTTGGAACTGAAAGCTATACCAACCACCAAACTGGGCAGCACTGAGGCCAGTAAAAGATACATACATAAATATATATATATACACATATACATACATGCACTTATACATAGATATATACACATACACACACATATACATACATGCACTTATACATAGATATATACACATACACACACATATATATATATTAGTTTAGCAGTGTAAACAAGATAAAACTCAAAACATGAAGTCCTATATATTCTTTTTATTTGAGAATTTACAGTGACTCAAGAATCAAGAGCTTTGAGTAAGGCACTTACTGTGCACACACATATATTCCTGTAGGCCCATGCATTCAAAATATAATCTTACAATTTTAATTCCCAAAACACCATTTTCACATTACTGTAGTGTTCTATCACAAAACCTTTTTTCCTCCTCTTCTGTATTCTTGTTTTGGTGATAAGTACTATAGAGGCAATAGCAGTTCAACCACCCAGTCTATAACATTGCACCAGTGGACAGAGAGAGACCAAATACTTCAGCAAACTGGCCTAGTCTTTGACAATGATGGGATTATTTTAAGCAATACATGAAATTATGGAAATAGGACAATTACTTTCACACCTCATAAAAAAATTTGGACAACAGTGTTCCTAATATTAGTTATAAGACACAAAGAAAACATCATTAATGTGAGAAAAATTTTAAAATTTTTATGGGAAATGTTGAAGTAAAACATGTCCAGGTTTCTATACACACAAATGGCACACATATATATATATATATATATATATATGACCTGAAAAGAAATTCTATCAGAGAAGCTTTTTTCTTTTCCTCATCTGGTTTAGATATTTGCATATTAATTGTTGGAATGAATATTTTCACACTTGGATACCCATGTGAACAACCAACCTGTTGAATTTTAAAAGTATATATATACACACTCACAGCAGATAGACTGAAACAAGCCCTATACATCTCACCAAAGGGCATAATGTAACTTCAGTTTGAATTCCAGTGATGAGTTAGGCAACAAAGACGACGATCTGTGTCATCGAGTAAAGATTACCTTTACCACTTCCATGGTTATTGGAACAACTTTGTTTCCAACAATTCACGAGATCCATTCTGTTACTTGTGCTAAAACGTTGCCAAAATATGAGTAAATGTAACAAGTGACTCAGAGTTGTTATGCTATATAAATGTTTATATATATATTTTTTACTTGTTTCAGTCATTAGACTGTGGCCATGCTGGGACACCGCCAAAAGGAATTTTTAGTTGAACGAACCAACCCCAGTATTTATTCTAGTGGTCACTTTTGCCGAACCGCCAAGTTACGGAGACATACACACACCAACACCAGTTGCCGAGTGGTGATGGGGTGGGACAAACACAGACACATAAATACACACACACACATATACACGACAGACTTCCAGTTTGCACCTACCAAATTCACTCGCAAGGCTTTGGTCGGCCCGAGGCTATAGCAGAAGACACTTGCCCACGGTTCCATGCAGTGGGACTGAATCCAAAAGCATGTGATCAGGAAGCAAGCTTCTTACCACGCTATCGTTATTCAATTTCTTTACTTTCTATCTGTTTCAGTCATTAGACCAGCAGTTCCCAACCTTTTCACTAAGGACCCCTTTTAATATGCCTATCCTTATGTGTGGTTATATATACATATATATTATATATATATATATATATAGATATGAAATTTTGAATTTAGTTCACGGACCTTCAGTACTACCTTTACAGACCACAGGTTGGGAACCACTGTATTAGACTGAGGCCATGCTAATGCACTGCCTTGAAGAATCTTTAGACGGGGACATAAACCAACCAGCACCGGATGTCAAGAGGTGGTAGGGGACAAACACACATACAATATACGACAGGCTTCTTTCAGTTACCGTCTAAATCCACTTGGCCAAGGTGCCACGTAGTGTGACCGAACCCGGAACCATGTGGTTGGGAAGCAAACTTTTTTTACCACATAGCCACGCTTGTCTTGGGAACTCTTACAATTTTATTTTCATATATTTTTTATAAATTATTGACAAATTTTTCAGTACAAAAAAGGTAATATTAGTGCGATCGGATAAGAAGAAAAAAAAATCAACTGTATACCACTCCAAAACAAAAACTGGAAATATTAGAAGCAGACCTATATTTTGCGGGCCGCCCCGTGTTGCTGTAATAGGTTACAGCGACCTGATTTGGAAGTGCTTCTTATTCATTGCTAGAAAAGTACAAACCACCCTCAACTTCCCTCCAAAGAGAAAACCCTAGACTTGCACCTTTCCTCGAGAAATCATAAACGTTGTTTGCATTACTAGAAACATTAAGCAGTCTAGGGTGGTAACAGTGAGATTTTACACAGCTTACACCTAGCATTCGATTGATCGAGCAACATATAAGAGCAGAGCAGGTCGAAGACGGAAAGTGTAGCTAAAGGAGTGATCAAGAAAAGCAAGTCTTTTTCTCTCTATCTCCGAAGTATTATATCACTTGGTGACATGACGAAGTGCAACAAGTTCCACTTCCTACGGGTTGCCGTTGCGCGCGCACCAGAGGTGGATCGAGAAATGGCGGCACTAGGAAATTGGTAATTAAAGACGGTACTACGAGACGACGACCATTAACACAAGACACCACAGTTCTTCCAGGCGAAATTAGACCAAACATGCAACAGATACGTCACATCGCAAATGGCCAGCACAAATTCTAGCAATGTTATGAAACAAATTTTAGGAGCGGAAAATGGTAAAAAAAAAAGTACTGCCAAACAAATTTGATATGTAAACAATGTAAGAATTATTTCAAAGTGTAAGAGATCTATAATACAGTTAACCTAAAAATGCAAGATATATTATATGTATATATTTCTTTTACCTTTTGATGTTTCACCCGCCATTCCAGTAGCATTTTATGACTGGGAGGAAGAACGTGTGTGTATGTATGTACGGGTGAATGTGTATGGTTGCATTTATATATTGTGTGTGTATGCGTGTGACGTGTTTGAATATATAGATTAATTATAATTAAAACATATCTGAGTGTGTGAGAGAGAGAGAGAGAGCGAGAACGTGTGTGTGCGTGCATGCGCGTTAGAGAGAGGGGGGGAGAGACAGAGAGAGCGGGAGATGACATATGAGGAAAGCAAAAATGCTAAGTAATATGATCAAACCGATATGTATTACGGGGGAGTGCGCCAAGCAACAAAAACGGCAACAAAGGACAACGCGAGAGAGAAAGAGAGAGACGTAAATACGGGGAGTGTGTGGAGCAGCAATAACAGCGAGACGTTTAATCAGTTTCTGACACCTTGGTAATACAGGAGAGGGGGAGGATCTCTCTCTGCCTTAAGCAGAGAAGAAACATTCATACCACACAGCTCTACACACCGACAGCTTCCACTATCTCGAGATGGAAGAAGAAAGAGGCCAATATTACACGGATTGTTTGCTACATGTGTTGAGTGTATGTGTGTAAATGTCTGGCCTGATGTGTGTAGCCGGCTGCTGGCAGAGACCTAAAGAACTACACACCACTTCGATGATACTCACGGTCGTTCTCCGCCGCCACCATCATCATCAAGCTCCTTCTCTTGTACACACACACTTCACGCCATCCATTAAAAAGAGTATTGAACCATTGAAAATGCAATACATCTAATACGTTACTAATATTATATCGATATATTTTTAGATTTCACAGCTGCTACTACTACTACTACTGCTGAAGACATGCCTGCATACGAATACGTTACATGATGATGCGGGATAGGGAACCTAATAATAATAATAATAATAATAACTAGAATAATTTAAAAAGCAGAGATTGGAGAATGTAATTCTTGAAGAAAATCGAAGCATTAAAACAACCTTAAATTATGATTAGTAGAGATATGTTGAAATAAAACATTATTAAATGATGTTTAATCATAAACTTGAAGGCAATTGATGCAAGGTGGGAGGAAAAGAATTAATATTTGCACACAAATACACGTGTTATTGGCTGAATAGTGTATTTAATGCTATTAAATCTACAAACACCGATACAACTAAGAAAATATCAACAGTGGAGGCAAAAAACAATTCGGAAAAACCTTTAAATACAAGGGAAATTATACAATGTAAAAACTTATAAACGAGATATTGGTAAAGTATTATTAGGCTATTCGAAGATGAGAAAATAGCTCGACATCAAGTAGTATATCCACTTAATTATCAGAAATACGCATGAAATAAATAAAAGGAATATAATCTGAAGTCTGTCATAAGTTATTTTTTAAGATTCGCCATGGGTGCAATCGAATATGTATATATAAGACGTTATAAATTGAAAGCTACATCATGACATGTCAACTTGTACAAAAAGTACATTTAGCCATAGATCAGTGGATAAAAAAGACGACTCAATATCAATTGTTAATTATGAAAGCAATGTGGGATTTAATCAGAAATAAAACACACATGCACACAATGTATGTGTATATACGTATACACATGAAAATAGATATAGGCACACACTAAAGTTTATATATATATATATATATATATATATATATATATACACACATATTGAAATAGGCATACATATATGTGCACACACACACAGAGGTACACACGTGAAAAGTCCATTGTTAATTATATCATGGCTGCCATTAATTATGCAGAGGAAAAATGTACTGAAGTGAATAAAATTTTTATCGGCGAATTTAGTAACAAAAAATATTCAATAACAAAAACAAAAATTCATTTTTGTTTTTTAGATAACGTATTGTTAAAAAACGAAATAAAGAAAAAAAAAAACATTCGCCAAAACTTTTCGCTTCTTCTTCGAATCAATTAAAAAAAATATTTTTAAAAATATATAAAATCAGAAATATGTTGAAACGAAAGAATATCCAACATTTCTGCATCGTTACTAAGCTTTGCACGAAATATAAAAGCTAGACACAGGAAATTAAGATATAAAGTTATTTGTAGCAAGAAAAGAGGGTGGAAAATGAGAGAACGTTAATTTATATATAAAGAGAGAGAGAGAGAGAATGGCGGGTGGCCACATGTAGCCAAACCCAGTCGGTCTCGATAGTAGAGAGGCGGGCGAAATGATTTATTTAAAGCTCCCCACACAAATAACATCACCTTTTTTTAAGAAACAAATCTTCGAAACCACAACAAACATTTGTTTATTATTGTATCAATACAATATAAATAATATATTAGAGTAGTAATGCTTGGATAGTGGAACTAACTAATGGGATAAGGGGTCTCCCCACCACATCATATGAAATGTCGATGGCAGGTAACAAACATGACCCGAATTGCTTTCTTTTTTAAATTTCAAGTGAGGGAAGGAGAAAGACGAAAATGTGTCAAAGAAAAAAAACAAAAAAAACGTTAGGAAGAGCGACACAGATAGAGAGACGGTAAAAGAATTTAGCTATATTCCACAGAATTCATTCCAAGAATAATAAAATAAGGCTTGGGAAGGTAAACAGGAATTCAAGTCCCAATGAAGTATATTTAGAAGTAAAGAAGAAAAAATGGTGGGAGGGATTTTCCAAGTTTAACTAGCTATCTTTATCACTAATTTTCTGCTTCCCCATTACTTTTATCTACTCTACTGATAAGTCAATGAATAGATCAAATGCATTGTATCGTCATTTTGTACCCGTCTACACACACATATGTGTGTATATATGTGTATATATATATATATATAGTCGCAAAAAATGTAAAGGTGACAAGTTGACTTATGTCAACTAAGCCGAAACTTCGAACTCACTGTCAACCTCGTAAAAACATGGTACTCTACTGAAAAGTACTGAGTGATCCACATACTTAATGTTCAACTGATTTTCACATAAACACAATTATATATATACATACAGTATATTCCGATGAACGGTTTGTGCTGTATTTGTAATGTCATAACTATTAGATCAGATCAAAATCACAGATGTTTAATAGCAACAACAATAACGAAGCAATAACAACATCTTATAACGAACCAAGAAAGAAACTATATATGTGTGTGTATTTAAAAAAAATTTATATGCGTATATATATATAGATGGATATATATCTATATATAGATATATATATATAAGGCACAAATCGCCGTTTCGACCAGCTACGGTCGGGTATGAGTCAAGTCAACCATTTTGGTACATCAGGAAGGTAGGAGGGATAGTGAGAGAGAGAGAGTAAAGAATAATCGAGGGTGGGGAAAGAAAGACTAACGAATACCGAAGGAGGGGGACGGAGAGAGAAAGAAGATTACGAAAGTGAAGGAAAAGGAGGGAGAGAGAGAGAGAGAGACAGCTTGGAGCGTGTCTCCGTATTATGAAGACATTATTACTAGAAATGTATGTCTGTGCGTGCACGGATTAATGTTACTTTAAAAGCA
>NC_142929.1:75509104-75521604 GCF_046866305.1 Octopus bimaculoides | reverse complement strand
AGTGGGTTATACATCTTTAGATTGTATACCTGACTTTCTACTATAAACTTAAAGAAATAGACGGAACGCTGAACTCCAGACTAAACAACTCAAACAACATTTATTTAGGTGATAAACATACATATCTTTTAGTTATACATCTTTAGAGGTGAGAATAACGAGCTGTCGAGTATAAGACCGAAAGATGTAGGGACAGCTTTTAAACACACGTCCATGCTCAATCGCTGGCCAGCGAGAAAGAGAATGAATTGAGCGGGAAACGCTTGCTTGTTTAATTCTACGCATGCGCAGGCGTTACTACAGCTTGATGATGAGGGAGTCACAATTGGTGGTTACAGAAAGGAAAATAGCAGAATGTATGGGCTGCAAGCGAGAGAATTAGTCTAGATGTGATGCTGTTAGGATTTATGTTATGTTTCCCTCGGACTGACTCGCAGAGATAACATAACGAGTTATACAATTTAATTATAAACATTTATTGTTCAATTACATACAAAGAACGCACTCACCCAATGTTCGTTATGAATAAACAAAAGTCATGTCCGCCATATATATATCAATGACATTTTACTACGACAGTCCCACAAGACAACAACAATGAAACAATGAACTCAGACGAACCACATGACACACGGAACGTCAGACGAATTACATATCTAACAGTCCATATAACACCTCCCCACTGAAATTGATGCTACACAAGAAGTATCAACAGCAAAGTCTCTCTTGGGTTTTACGGGTTCTCTTGAACCGTCTTGGGTTGTCTGGTCCATACTCTGGAACGGGTAACATGGTCTTGGGTCTGGTTTGTCTTTGTGTTAGTGGCACAGTTTCCGAGATCTCCATCGGGTGATCTGTTGCAAATTCAAATACAGTGTTTTCTGCATCACCAGGTTCATTGTCTTCCTCAGTTGTGTACCGCGGTCGCAGCTGTTCCCAGTGTCGTCTCCACATCGGGCCATGAGGTATGACCTTCACGTTAAAGCAGCGAGTACCCAATGACTTCTTAATGATTGCTGGTACCCATCGGGGATCTTTGTCTCGGCGAGGTCCATAGTAGAGTGCATACACAGGATCTCCGGCCTTGTACTGCCTGGTAACTTTAGCGACATCAGCCGAGCTTGGAGTCACCTGAGACTTATGTGCTTCCTTAGACTGTTTGCCTTGAGCAATGTGTGTTGGCGATGGCAGCAGAGAATCAATCCTTGTTCGTATCTGCCGGTTATTCAAAAGTTCACTTGGAGAGAATCCACAGGATGTTGGTGTTCTCCGGTACTGCATCAAGAATTCTTGAAGTGCTCGTGTTGGCGGAAGAGAAGACTTCCTCAGAGCTTGTTTGAAGGTCTGCACCAAACGTTCCGCTGCTCCGTTGGTAGCTGGGTGGTAAGGTGCCCCTGTCAGGTGTGTGATCCCGCGTTCTTTGCACCAGCTCTGGAACTCCTCAGACGTAAAAGTTGGTGCATTATCGGTGACCAATGTGTGAGGAAATCCGAAGTGCGCAAAGTCTTCCTCAAGCAGATTCAAAGTGGCTTTGGAGGACGTGGAGGAAGTGGGATGAATGCATGGGTACTTGGAATAAGCATCTGTGATCACCAGCCAATCTCTACCCATAAAATTTATTGCATGGTCCAGATGTAAGCGGCTCCACGGCTTTTCTGGTAACATCCATGGGTGAACTGGAGGCTTAGATGGCTGCCTTTGATGTTCGTTACATGAATCACATCGTCGACTGGCTATCTCTATAGCAGCATCGATACCAGGCCAATATACAGCAGTTCTTGCTAGCTGTTTCATGCGTTCCATGCCAAAGTGTCCGAGATGCAGAAGATTGAGGATCTTTGGCTGCAAGCTATGTGGAATCACAACTCTAGATCCATGTATAAGGCATCCATGACAGATACTAAGTGAGTTTGATAACTTACGGAACTTGTTGACTTCGTCATTGATCTCCATGTTCTTTGGTGGCCAGCCTTCACGGACGTAGCGCATCACTGTAGATATCACTGGATCTTTCCCTGACTCTTGACGGAGGACGTTAGCATCCACAGGTTGGACTTGAATACTAAGAGCTTTGATGGCACACACCATGTCTATGTCTTCACCATTTTCCTTTCTGTCAAAGTCGTTATCATCACCGAATGGCAAGCGACTGAGGGCATCAGCATTGCCATGATCTGCTGATTTCCGATATTCAATGGTGTAGTCAAACTGGTTCAGCCACAGGGCCCATCGTGCTAGTCTGTTAGCAGCGAGAAGTGGCGTCCCTTTCCTCGGACTGAATAGTGATGTCAGTGGCTTGTGGTCAGTCACGAGTACGAATTTACGACCGTACAAATATTGGTAAAACTTCTGCAAGCCAAATATGATAGCTAGGGCTTCCTTTTGAATTTGACTGTAGTTACGCTGTGCAGAAGTGAGAGTCTTGGACATATTGGATATTGGGCGCTCGCTTCCATCAGGATAGCGGTGAAACAGGACTGCTCCAATACCAACGTCTGATGCGTCACAAGCCAGTCCCAAAGTTTTGTTTGGATCGAAGTGTATCAGAACTTGACTTGATGAAAGTACATTTTTCAAGTGATCAAAAGCTGACTGTTCCTCATCTCCCCACTTCCAAATAGTTAACTTTTTTGTAAGGCAATAGAGTGGCTCTGCTATACTGGCTAGGTTTGGGATAAACTTTCCATAAAACTGAACTGAACCTAGGAAAGATTTCAAGCTTGATTCGTTCGTTGGAGATGGCATCTTTAAGACTGCTTCGACTTTGGATCCCTTAGTGATCCCTTCAGCCGACAAAATGTGTCCAAGGTATTCTACACTGGGTAGTGCAAACTGGCACTTTTCACGGCGACATCTGAGTCCATTGTCGCTTAGACGTGTGAGCAGACACTTTAGGTTGTTTAAGTGACTGTTTGCATCTTTCCCACTGACGAGCATGTCATCCTGGAAGACAGCCACTCCAGGTAGATCATGGGTCAGGTTTTCCATGATCTCCTGAAAGTAACCAGGTGCTGACTTGATTCCGAAAGGGAGTCGTTGTTGCAGGAGTACTCCACGGTGAGTGCTGAGTGCGAGTCTGCGTTGACTTTCTGGAGCCAGCTTGATCTGATTATAGGCATCAGCAAGGTCTATCTTTGTATATCTGAATCCACCTCCGAGTTTCTGCATCAGTTCAGCAGGGAGTGGCATTGGATGACGGTGATCAGCAAGTTGGTCATTAATTCCCACAGAGTAGTCACCACAAATCCGTAGTTTGGGCTTCAGGTTGCTTGAAGCGTGTGCTTTACGAATCGGTACCACTGGCGTTCCGTATTCATTGAATTGGACTGGCTTCCAGATTCCCTTGGCGATGCCTTCTTCGTAACCTTTGGCCAGGTCATCACGAAGAGCAAATGGGACCGGACGTGCCTTGTGAAAGACTGGTGTTGCGTCCGATTTGAACTTCACTTCCAGTTCAAAGTTCTTGAGACATCCCAATTCTTGCTTGAAAAGATCTGGAAATTCATCACACATGTTGTTACAATCTTGCTGCAGGGAAACATAGGGCTCGCTTGAGGTCTTTGGATACATCCCTTCTGCACCTTCCCTCTTAGCTTGGCTGTCTATGCTTTTCAAACCTAGAGCAGTGTCTACGGAAATTCCCAGAGTCTGGATAGCATTCCGACCCAGCAAATTAAGATCAGAGATCTTGGTGACTATGTAAGGTATAAGATCCTGCTTACCAGTTGTTGGATCCTTGGTTTGGCCCATGAAAGTTCCTAGAACAGGCAGGTTGTGCTTGCTGGCAGATTCATAGCGATGCTTGACATCTTGCAGCTTTGGTCTTCCAAGTTGTTTCCAGACTGACAAGGAAACAAAATTGCCTGTAGTAGCAGTGTCCAATTCCATTGTGAACAGTCTGTTCTGGATTGTTACTGGCACAATTAAACTGTGAGTGTCTCGGGAAACTTCACCTAGGATCGCCTTGACTAGCTCAGCTTTTGTGATTCTTTTCACGGGAGTTTGTGAATGGCCATTGCGTTGCTGATGTTGTTTTTTCCTACACACCGCTTGCAAATGACCCTTTTTATCACAAAAATGACATTTGGTTTCCCTGAAAGGACAGTCTGTTGCTTTGTGGGCCTTTCCACATCGGTAGCATTTCTCCTGGTTTGTGGAATAAGACTGCTGATGTTTCTTTTGAGGACTCTTATTCCTGTTCTGCTGGACCTTGTACACCTGCTTGGTTTTGGAACCGTAGACAGTTTCTTTTGCAACCTTTGCTGCGTCTTCAGTCTCAATGGCAACCTGGACAGCACGGGCAAAATCTAGTTCTGAGTCTTTTATCTTAAAAAGCGCCTTCAGAACCGCTTCATTGTTAACCGAACATATGAATCTCTGTCTCAGAGCTTCATCCTGTGGGTTGGTGATCGCTGGAAAATCACAGGTAGCTGCATCCTGGCGTATACGTGCTGCCAGCTCCTGGAGAGTTTCGCCTGGCTTCCGCTGCATATCACTCCAAAACTTGAAACGCTCTCTCACAATGAAAAGTTTAGGGTCGAACTGTTCCTTCATGAAGTCAACGATTTCGTCCATTATCAAGTTGTTGATATCTTTAGGCGGATTTTGTTGGGTAGCCAGATTAGCAAGTTGTTTGTAAACAGTAGCAGTCTGATTGGTCAGGAACACTTGTGCCATGCGTTTTTCAGGTACAGCATTAGCAGCCACAAACGTACGGAATCTTGACCAGTAATCAGGCCATAGTTCTGTCGCTGAATCAAATGCAGTAAATGGTGGAATCGACACTGTTGTTGAAGCAGCTGAAAAATAGCCACTAGAATCGCCTTCAACTTGTCGAGCACCAAACAGTTTTAACAGAGCGTCCATATCTCTCTGATGTTGTTGCATTTGCTTGTCCATTTGTTCCCTAAACAATTTAATAAGTTCTACTGTCTGTTTTTCAGCCATTGTTATTACGATGAATAATTTTACGGTAAAGTAAGCATGTATCCTACCGGCGACGCCAATAAACTCTGTTATGTTTCCCTCGGACTGACTCGCAGAGATAACATAACGAGTTATACAATTTAATTATTACATTTATTGTTCAATTACATACAAAGAACGCACTCACCCAATGTTCGTTATGAATAAACAAAAGTCATGTCCGCCATATATATATCAATGACATTTTACTACGACAGTCCCACAAGACAACAACAATGAAACAATGAACTCAGACGAACCACATGACACACGGAACGTCAGACGAATTACATATCTAACAGTCCATATAACAATTTATGTGTGAAAGAGGTACCACTGTACTTTCTTCCTAGTGAGACGATCGCAAAGAAGTGCTTAGCTAGGAGTAAACAGCTATACCTAGCATTTATCGGCCTAAAGAAGAGCTTCAAGAAAGTGGAACACTTTGTAAAGACGACAGAGGTAGATCTGTGCAAGCCATGTACAGAGGAGTAGTCAGTAAGAGGAGAGCAAATAATGAATACAGCTGAATACGAAGATGTTAAATGAGGGAAATGTGGAAAGGATATATATCTTGAGATAAAGTGAACTGGTAAGCGACAATTTATTCTCCGTTATAAAATACAATGATTGCCATATATGAAATAAAATAACATAACAGATCACAACAAAGATGTGTGAAAGACTTCGTGGTTAAGCTGGACTGTTGATCTCGTAGACATAGTTGACGTACTGTTTGGTAGTGTGTAGAGGCAGCCGTTGGTCTGTTGGTCGTGTGGTCTTCATACAATACACGATGTAGACAGACATCTGGTGAAGATGAAAGCGGAGACTGGCTGGTGTCAGATACATCATTGCCGGAGACGAGTTGCGTTGTAGTCAGTGGTGGGTACCAAAGACCTAGAGCGGTCGAGAACTGCTGTTCTTATAGAAATCAATAGGCTTCCAGAGGTGGTGAGTAATTTCACGCGTAAGGAAAAACAAACTGTTGCGCCAACACTACTGGACGGCGGGAAAATAACCAATACAAACAATAGGTTCGTTTAATCACGAGGTCATGTGACCTGCTGGAAAGAAAAGGCTTGTTTAGCCGATATTCGGATATTTAAGCCTAGATGAATCAAAACATATTTAAGCCTAGATGAATCAAAACGAAAACATCTCACACATAATGACAGAGTAAATCACTTTTGTTACACAACGATGAATTTAGCGTGAAGGTTGGAATCCACCAGGGCGCAGTTCTCAGTCTTCTGCTTATCATAGTCTTCCAGGCCATAACAGAGGCGTTTAAGGTTGGCTATCAATGGTTATTCTTGTATGCTGACTAACTACTTCTTATAAATAAATATGTAGTAGAATTAGAGAAAAAAATTCAGACGTGGAAGCAAAACCTAAAAAAAAGAGCAGCTTGAAAGTAAACTAAGCGAAAGCTAAAATATTTGTAAGTAGGAAGGAAGGCTAAAATCTGCTACAGTCAAAGAAATGGCTGTGAGCAATATGCAGAAAAACGAGAAGGTAAGAATTCCATGAGTTTGTTACGTCATCCATCTTCAGACTTCCGAAGTAATTACTTTTATATAGGCGTCCCCAGCACAACTCAACAAAAAGAGATTTCATGAGCTCACAAAATACAACCTTAAGTTCTTAAACTGATATTTTGGGACATTGCACATTGAACAGCAGCGAATGATGATTTTACATAAGAAGATTAGCCAGCAGTTTAAGAAAAATCAAATTGCTCATTAAATAGAGAAACATAAGGCCCGAAATCTGCAGGATGTGAAGTTCTGTATGATTGAAGTTTCAGAGGTGATCTCATTCGCATTACCTGTGGCCCCGTTATGCTTTCAAAAGCCGGTCTTGTCCATGAAAGATCACACATTAGAAGACCAACACTGGATGCTTATATACATACAAAACCAACGGAGCACACTGCCGTCTTTTGTGTCCAAAAGTATGCTCATCAACTGTTGTATTGAAAATCCATTTTCATTAAAAGCACAAAAACCTAAGTTGGGATCATAATCCATATTTTCTATAACATCGTGCTACTCTAGGTTTTTATAGAATTTTCATTTTATGGAGATAGCTTGTGAAGAAGATCTTTGCAATTCTCTAAACAGCTCTTCAGAATGCTTTCAGAATCACTAATTAAAGTGATTCTGAAAAAAAAGCAGTAGGTGATTGGATCAGAAAGAAGTAGTAGGCGATTGGTGATGACCAAATATCCGTTTTAAGAAATTCTGTAATGTTTTAGTTCTTTTTCTTTTTTATCGCAGGCCAGTTGAATACCTGAGAAGGCTTAGTCACCATGTACTCTTCATGGTCTACAGTTCTCTCTGCAAAGCTAATTTACGGTAATTCTACAATTCATCTGTCTTCAAACGTTTTCCACCAGGTAAATTAGGAACGGACAGTTTCAAGTGAAAATTAATCTCGATGTCTCGAAGATCTGATAGTTCTGAGGTAAATTATCGAACCAATCTTCGTATTTGGAATCCAAAATATTAGCAGTAGTGGCATAAATGTTGTATTTAAAGTCTAAGCATGAACCATCGGGCAATGAATTTGTAAGAGCTCTATGCAGCTGTTGTAGGGACTCAAAGCTTGTCAACGTTTAAGCATTTTGGAAACTATAGACGCAGTTTTGGGTTCGTTCTCACTGTGTAGCACCATGGGCAAGTGCCATCTACTATAACCCAGACCAACCAAAGCTTTGTTGTGAATTTGGTAGATGAAACCCGTCGTGTGTGTGTGTGTGTGTGTATATAAGTATATACATATATATGTACACACACACACATACATACATATACATATTTTATTTTATTTCAATTTTTTTGTGGGTTAACAATGCTACCAATGGTTTCATGTAGAGAGAAATCTCTGAACAATTATCAAACCTGTCACATGGGAACGTTGGTGCTCGTCTCCATCTTGGAAGAGAACACACACACACACGTGTGTGAGGGTAGTGTGTGTGAGAACAGAGAAACTATAGTCAGATCTTATTTCAAGTACCTGACTTCCCCGGAAAATCATGATTCAGAGGAGCATCCGGCCATAATATCTTGCCTAAAATAGATTGCCATGCAATTGCACTAGAATGGAAACACGGACATTAGTGGAAGGGACGCGCGTGCGCACACCTGCACACACATAAAAAGACCGAGATTATAATGATGATGGTGGAAGTGATGATGATGATGGGGATGATGACGACGATGGTGATGATAATGACAATGGCGACATGACGACCACGATGATGACAATGATGATAAGTTGATGACGTAGAAGATGATGATGATAATGATGACCACGACGACGACAGCGACGACGATCATGATGACAATGATGACGATGACGACGATGGTGATGACAACGACGATCACGATGAGGACTGAGATGTGGTGGGACAGTTTCAATCACCTTCACTAGCTGTTTCTGACGGGTCAGGAATGAATTACATGCACACTGCCAGGTGTGGATGACGTAAAACTGGTGGAGCTCTGACTCTGAAGTGACTCGAGGTACCATAGGATGCAGTGTA
This sequence comes from Octopus bimaculoides, assembly GCF_046866305.1. Classification (NCBI taxonomy): domain Eukaryota; kingdom Metazoa; phylum Mollusca; class Cephalopoda; order Octopoda; family Octopodidae; genus Octopus; species Octopus bimaculoides. The sequence continues at coordinate 75,513,086 of NC_142929.1, read as the reverse complement.
ATTGTTGTTGTGGTGTATGTGGATGTGTGTTGGATGATGGCGAGGAGGCAGCAGCTGGGTGACATGATAGTTGCAGAGACAGTTTTGGGTGTTTGGTATAGGTTAGATTGGGAGGTGAGAAAGAGATCAAAGGTAGTTGGGGTACCTGATGGCAATCTTGAATGTCTGTAGGGGATGAAGCAATCGATGAAGAACGGTAAGCATGATAAAAGACTTGGCTTTGTACCTGTAGCATTAGGGAATGTATACACTCACACAAGAGTGTTTGTGTATGATGTATATATATATATATATATATAACAAATAATAAATGAGTATATGCATATATACGTACAAGTATGTGCATACCTACATCTACCTGTATATATAGGTGCATATCTGAGTACAGGACATTGCAAACAAAACGTAGACAAAAAAATAATTATAACCAGAGTTCAAAAAACACACAGGCCACATAGAGAACATTTTCCTTCATCAGCTGCCCCCATTCTAACACAGGCGTTTCGAAGAGTTAGGGCAGGACACATCATTAAAATGGCTCTTCCCACGGACCACAAATTAAATTTGTATACACAAATTAAATTTGTACCATGGAGGAATGTAGTGGCGGACAGAAAACAAGACAGGAAAACAAACGGAAAAGAAAACAAGACAGGAAGACAAACGGAAAAGGCTATACGGCCAGACGTGAAAAATTATGTGTATATTGAACGCTGTGAAGCAACGAACTGGAAGCAGGACGAAGTAAATTTGTATGTTTGCTCGGCGATAGCCAAGGAAGAAAAGAATTAGTAACTGGGCACATGTGACCAGCGAGGTGTAAGGAAGAGAGAGAGTGGTAGAGGGAGAAACAAGGGGAGGAAGTAGAAAATAGGTGAGCAACGGGAGAAAGAGAGGAAGGGAGAAAGAGAGAGATATAGTAGTAACAGAAGGAAGAACGAGAGGGGTGTATATATATATATATATATATATATATATATATATATATATATATATATATATATATATATAGGCACATGGTTCAGTGGTTAGAGTATTGGCTTCACAATCATGAGGTAGTGAGTTTGATTCCTGGACCGGCCTGTGTATAGTACCCTTGAGGAAGACAATTTATTTCACATTGCTCCAGTTCACTCAGCTGTAGAAATGAGTTGCAGTGTCACTGGTGCCCAGCAGTATCAGCCTTTGCCTTTCTCTTGGATAACATCGGTAGTGTGGAGAGGGGAAGCTGGTTAAAGGTTCATAACAGCTACCTTGGCAGCAGTTCTTTATCAAGGCATTGATCAATGTAGTCGATTTATTCATCAATAAAAAAATTGCTGCTGAAACAGCTGTTGTGAATCATTAAAATCCATTTGTGATCTTATACCATACCTAGAATCATCCTTATGCTGGATCTGTAATTGGTATTGGATCATGAATTGACATGTATATATATATATATATATATATATATATATATATATATATATATATATATATATATATATATATATATATATATGTATGTATACATATGTGTAGATGTATAAATATATAGATGTACATGTAATATGTACACTTATATACATACATACAGATATCTATACATAAATACACCCATACACACACATACACATGCACACAAGCACACACATTAGTCATTTTTTTTTTTTAATCCAAAACTAGGTCAAAAGTACTGAATGGATCTTTATGAAATTTGGAAATTATATTCTATGCATAACGGCTATAACCCCCATGAAAATTCATATATTTTTGATGTTGATGAAATTTTAACCATACATATTACACTCAAATAAAGTAATATTTCTAAAATTTCTTCTTCTTAGAAGTTACAAAGACCCCTTCATGGAGAATTCACATCCACAATTTAGTTATTTTTCCTAAGCAAAGACAAATACAGTTGTTCTATTGGAAGCTATAGGGTCACCCTAGCACAAAAGATGAGCATTATTTGTAATTCAACGGTACAACAGTGTAAGACTATCCTTTCAGATATACTTACATTGTGATTTCTGCAATGTGGTGCATAAATTGTCATATATAAAGATGAGAATGTGTGTCTGTGTGAATCCCTAAAACTCGAGAACTACACAAGCAATTTCATTCAAAATTAACACATGCCTTACTTAGGGTCCATGTAGAGTCTTAGGCCAAAAACATTTTTAACTTCTTGCATAGTTCGAGCCCACAGCAATATCATATCTCCTCCACTATTTCAGTATTACATGTCAAAAGTGAAACAATAACATCACTCTACTGTAATGTCAGATACTTTCACTTTAACACTGAAACTATTCCACTATTTCAGTATTACGTGTCAAAAGTGAAACAATAACATGTCGCTACTGTAATTTCAAATACTTTCAATTTCATACTGAAACTATTAAAGTGAAACTATACTCTTACATATATACAGGCATACTATAAGACCCAAGTTAAAAACATTCCCAACAATTCAGCTTCTCTGGTTGACATTAACACCCCTACCCCCAATAGGGGCCTTCATTCCCACATTTTAGAGCTCCATGAGCTCCATATTTCAGGAGCAAAATTCTTTATACAGGTGAGATGACTGAAATTTTGGAATATGCGCATAAAGATCAATAGTATGGGATACATGTCTCATGATTAGAATTTTTCTAGGGTGTGTAAAGAGGGAAAAAACCCTCATGTGCAATTTTGATGAAATTCAAATCATATGTATTCCAGTTCCTTACAGAAAAGTCTCATTCTTCAATTGCATGTAACACGGGTAACACCGGGTATCTCTGCTAGTATATATATATGTATATATATATATTGTACCCAGTGTAAGCTATGGACACAAGAGCTGCAGCAATTTCAAAGGAAGGCTAACTAGCAAGATAGTTTTTGTATGGAGCAGATACTCAGTAGCAACAAACAATGAAAATGTGCAGAGAACAATTTCTGCCACATTCCAGGGAGAAAAACTAGAAGTAGTTGATAGCTTCCGTTACATAGGTGACCAAGTCAGTAGCAGGAGAGGGTGCACTGAAAGTGTAGCTCCAAGAATAAGAATAGCCTGAGCAAAGTTCAGAGAGCTCTTACCTCTGCTGGTGACAAAGGGCCTCTCACTCAGAGTAAAAGGCAGACTGTATGACGCATGTGTACGAACAGCCATGCATGGGCCATGACTGCTGAGGACATGTGTAAGCTCGCAAGAAATGAAGCCAGTATGCTCCAGTGGATGTGTAATGTCAGTGTGCATACTTGACAGACTCTAAGTACCTTGAGAGAAAAGTTGGACCTAAGAAGCATCAGTTGTGGTGTGCAAGAGAGACGATTGCGCTGGTATGGTCATTTGGCGAGAATGGATGAGGATAGCTGTGTGGAAAAAGTGCCACAGCCTAGCGGTTGAGGGTACCTGTGGAAGAGGTAGACCCAGGAAGCCCTGAGACAAGGTGGTGAAGCACGACCTTCGAACATTAGGCCTCACTGAGGCAATGACTTGTGACCGAGACCTTTGGAAATATGCTGTGCGTGAGAAGACCTGGCAAGGCAAGTGAAACCATAACCTGTGGCCTTTACCAGGGTTGTAGCCAGCCCATTTATGCGTACCTTTCCTTCTTTGGACACAAAACCCTGCTTGCGAAGACCTGTGGCAAGTGAAATCAAAATCGAACCAAATTCGATGACTGGCACCCATGCCAACCTTCCTTCATTGGACACTAAACTCTGTTTGCAAAGACCTGTTGGGGCAAGTGAAATCGTAACTGAACCAAATTTGATGACTAGTACCCATGCCAGTGGAGTGCTAACAGCACCATCTGAGTGGGATCACTGCCAGAGCATAAGTCTGGCTTCCGTGGCAGTGGCACGTAAGAAGCACCATTTCAGCATGATCGTTACCAGTGTCGCCTTACTAGCAATTGTGTCGGTGGCATGTGAACAAAACATTCGAGCGAGGTCGTTGCCAGAGCCGCTGGACTGACTCCTGTGCAGGTAGCATGTAAAAAAC
>NC_142929.1:75443198-75495698 GCF_046866305.1 Octopus bimaculoides | reverse complement strand
ACACACACACACACACACACACACACACATATGACCTACAGGACATTTTCATTTTCCTTCGCGTTACCCCATACCTGTCCGTCTTGCGGCCGCACGGCCTTTTTTCGATGTTTATATATATAATTTTATTTTATCGTGTTTGTTTTCCTCATTGTTATGTACGTTCGTTAGCTTTGGCCCTGACTGATGAGGTATTAGCTATGAATTTTCCGTTTGTTGTTTTTGTTAAATTTTTGAAATATATATATAAAGGTGAGTTTAAAGGGGTAAATTATCCAGACAGTTACCGTGGTAGCTCTCAGGTATGTTCTAGGTTACGGCTAACCGCATCAGGTAATATTGAGCGTCGATGATCGCTTAGTATTAGCAATTTCGTTGCAATTCTTCTGATGAGTAACTTTGTGTCCGCTTCTCTGGATTAGCCTCGGGCCGACCAAAGCCTTGTGAGTGGATTTGGTAGACGGAAACTGAAAGAAGCCCGTCGTATATATGTATATATATATGTATGTGTTTGTGTGTCTGTGTTTGTCCCCCCAACATCGCTTGACAACCGATGCTGGTGTGTTTATGTCCCCGTAACTTAGCGGTTTGGCAAAAGAGACCAACAGAATAAGTACTAGGCTTCTAAAGAATAAGTCCTGGGGTCGATTTGCTCGACTAAAGGCGGTGCTCCAGCATGGCCACAGTCAAAAGACTGAAACAAGTAAAAGAGTAATACAGAGACTGGTGCATCATCAAATTTCTCTTCAATTTTACGGTTTGTCATACAGCATAATTTGTTGGTTAAATTGACCTACACGTGTTTCTGCTGCACAGAGTATGTGCAGTCGCATAATCCAATATAATTTTCTGTGCACTTTCATTTAGAGTCCTTCAACAAGCGTGGTTCGAAGTGAACTGGGTTTATTTATTTGTGGGCAGTTTAAGATACAAAGGTCAGCATAAGGATAAATTTTACAACCATATCAGGTTTAAATTAACCTCCTGTCACTTCTCTCTGTATCTTAAAATAGCCACAAATAAATATACTCAGTTCGCTTCGAACCGTTGAAGGACACTGAATAAAGGTACACAGAAAATTATGCTCGGTTGTATGTGCAACTTGCACATACTCTGTGCAGCAGAAATACGTGTTGGTCAATTTAACCAACAAACTATGCTCGTCGTTAACTGAGGAAGTATTAGGGTCCTTCTGTGTCTGTTCTACGTGTATGTTTCATAGTATTTAATGTATTTTTCATTTATGGAGTAACTGAACGCCAAGTATCCCGACTTTGTTAACAGTAAATTTGTATGTTTATATATATATATATATATATATATATACTGTTGTGTCTGGGGAGAGTCATTTTCTTTTCGTGCCTTAAAATTTAACACACTCACCGTTAAAATTTCCACTTATTATTTTTATTTTTATTTTCCTAAAATTTTCGTTGCGTCTTGCAACCTTTTCAATAGTCAGGACTATTGAAAAGGTTGCAAGACGCAACGAAAATTTCAGGAAAATAAAAATAAAAATAAAAATAAAAATAATAAGTGGAAATTTTAACGGTGAATGTGTTAAATTTTAAGGCACGAAAAGAAAATGACTCTCCCCAGACACAACAGTATATGCTTCAACACACGAAATCACATAAAAAATCTTGCAAACCAAATCCCAAAACGAAATATATATATATATATATATATATATATATATATATATATATATATATATATATATATATATATATATACTACAGATAATTATATTTGATTTTAATTTCGAATTATTTTCTTGTCTTTTTTCCCTACCCACTCTCGGTCATTCACCCTCTTTCTCTCTTTCTCCCCCCCCTCTCTCTCTCTCTCTCTCTCTTCACACATATTTTCTCTTTCACTAGTTCCTTTCCATACATTCCCAGCCACACCTATAACCCACTCGCAAACACCTAATTAATTTTGCAGGAAAAAGAAAAGATAAAAAAATACATATACATACATTCATACACACACAATTTCTTATAAATGCGTACATATGTGAACACACATGCGCACGCATGCTACACACACACGCGCGCGCACGGGCGCACACACAAACTCATGCACGCACACACACATACATGTGCATACTTGCATATACCTACTGTCAATCTTATCCATGAAACTAGGTCAAATTTGAGGCTTGTATGTAAATATTCCAGCCTCAATCCCACCAACCATTATTCATTCGCCTTGTACTGGCCTTTTCACAGCTGACATGATATTTTTTTTTATCGTTAGACATAAAGCGACTAATTAGTTAAAACTTAATTAAGAAATATAATTTTGTCAGTTGAAGACGTATCCTGAGAGAGAGAGAGAGAGAGAGAGAGAGAGAGAGAGAGAGAGAGAGAGAAAGAGAGAGGGAGAGATACATAGATAGATAGATAGAGAGAGGGAGATACACACACACACACACACACACACACACACACACACACACACACATATATATATATATATATATAGAGAGAGAGAGAGATTCTAGTAATTCTCGTTAAAAATCACTACATCCGGTCACGTGACTCTCTTAAAACTTTATCGTTCGAACAGACATTGAAAGCCAAGTAAATTATGTAACATTTATTATTCAGCAACTGACGATACCGCTGCATGGCCGAATGGTTAATGAGTTCATCTCGCAGTCATGACATACCTGGTTCGATCGCTCTGCGTGGAATCAGGCCCCAGTGTCATTTAAAAAGTTTGCCTCTCACTCATGAGGTCACAGATCCGATCCTGTTGTGTAGCATTGTGGGAAAGTGTCTTTACAATACCATTGCAGAAAACATTTGTCCAAGTTGCTGTGCAATAGGACGGAGACTGTGCAGAAGCTGTCGGATGGATTGTACCTGTAATTCAAGGATCCAGCCTTATTACACACTGTGTCACGTTAATTCTGTCTGAGAATCACTTTCAGTGTATATGTGTCCGTGAAATACTCAACCACTTCCATGTTAACTCAATGAATCGATTGTTGAGTTGATCGAACAACTGAACACTCATCGTCGAAACTGATGGAGAACCACTTTATGAAGAAACGAATTGTAAGAATGACTGAAATATTAAATTAACATATAGACTATGAGTTCAAATCTTATGCTAGCTTTTCTAGGGCCAATATATTTAATATTATAACCAACGAAGGAGTCTCTATGTAGTCGTTTGATCTGCTGAAAATAGTACACAAGTCTTTCTCGAATCATGCCCATGCAGTTTTATAAATAGAAGTAATTATGCCCGAGTATTTTCGTAGGTGGAAAAATCTTTGATCGTAAATCTGCTGAGCAGAGCTGCGCCGTGATAAAACCACAACTTCTTTTAATGCATGTATTAGTTCCATAAAAGCGATGTTATTGTATGGAGCTGAGACATGGCGAACAACAGTTAAGTCAAATAAGCAAATACAATTATTCATCAACAGGTGCTTGCGTAGTATACTTAAAATCAGATGGCCCGAACACATAAGCAATATGGAACTATGGCAAAGAACGAATCAAGTTTCGATTAGGGAGCAAATATTTAAGAAAAAGTGGAAGTGGATTGGTAGCACAATTAGAAAGGACACACCAAATGTAGCGAAAAGTGCTTTACAGTGGAATCCGGATGGATATAGAAAGAGGGGTAGGCCTAAGAACTCGTGGCGTAGATCAACACAAAAGGAACTAGGGAAAGTGGGACATTCATGGCAGAGTATAAGTACAGAAGCGGAAAATTATGCGACATGGAATTCAATTATAAGTGGCCTATACTCTGCGTTGGAGGGTTAAAGGCAAGAAAGAATTAGTTCCTAACTATATAGATATGAAATCAAGGTTCCACAGAATTCTTTAATTGTTTATTTTTTCATTAATTTTTGTATCCTGTGCTCTTCAAAAATTTATCTCGCATATAACACCATGAAGATAGAACTAAATAAGAAACAGCATAAGATCCCTGCATTCCTAAGAAAGTTCAATTATTACCTTATTAGCGATCAAGTATCTATAAAAATTGACACAATCATCTGGCACGGCAAAGAATTTCATTTTGTTAATGAATCATTTACAAAATCCCTAGGCACATAACACTATAAATTTAATAATTTTAGCTAAGTTTGTAAAATGAGAATGATTTTTTAATTCGCGACCGAAACTTATAAAGATTGATTGGTTTCACCTACAATACAAGAAAAAAATTGAAGTTTGTTGGTAGTTTGTTAAGCTTATGAAAGTAAAACTAAACTGAAACAACAATGCGGCTATAACAGTAGGGATTTAAGTATAACTTTATTTGCTAAAGTAATATCCAAACATATGAGCTAATTATGAAAATTTTAAGAATTTTCATAATTAGCGACCAGAAATCAATGAGATTTGACACTGACATCTTCTGGTGAAGCAAAAACTTTCATTTGATTAGAGAATCATTTACACAAATCCTAGGGACCTAGTTCTGTAAACTCAATAACATTATTCAAGCTTAAAAAATGAGTTTTTCTTTTGTAATCAGCAAAGAAACTTTATAAAGATCAACTGGTTTTGCATCCAATACTTAAAAAGTTGGTAATTGACCGAAGGTTGATTAGCTTATGTAGTCAGAACAAAGTAAAAATCATCATAAGATTGACGTGAGACAAAGAGAAGTTTTTGGATTGCTTTATTTGCTCACATAATAGCGCAAAATATTCTTAGATATTGAAAAATTATTGATTTACATAAAAAGCGACCAAGTAACTATAAGAATTGAAACAACCAGCTCATGATAGAGCAAAAAAAGTTTCATTTTATTAAAAAATTATTTCCACAAAACCCTGAGACATAACTCTGAAGATTAAGAGTAATCTAATCTTGAAAAATGAGTAGATTTTTGTAATCAGCGAGCAAAATATTTTACAGCTCAATGGTATCAATTTTGATAGAAAGAAAAGTTGGATTTCGTTGGTAAGTGACGGTAGTTTGATTAGCTTATTAAGGGTATAACTAAGAAACGTTCTAAGATCCACGCAGCTCTAAGAGATGTTTAATGATCACTTTAATTGCTTGTGTAATACTCAGTAAATATTGCGTAATACTGGAAAATGAAAAATTTTTTGTAATTTGCTATTGGGTATTGATAAGAATTTAGACAGGCACACGCGTGGCTGTGTGGTAAGAGAACCACCTGGTTCCGGGTTCTGTCCCACCACGTGATACACTGGGCAAGTGTCTTTTACTATAGCCTCAGGCCTACCAAAGCCTTGTGAGAGGATTTGGTAGATGGAAACTGAAAGAAGCCAGTCGTAAAAATATGTATGTGCTCGCGCGTATTTGTCCCACTACTATCACTTGACAATTGGTGCTGGTGTGTTTACGCCCCCGTAACTTAGCTGTTCGGCAAAAGAGCCCGACAGAATAAGTACCAGACTTTAAAAAACGTACTGGTGCCGATACAGTCGACTAAAAATTCTTCAAGGCGGTGCTCCACTATGGGCGCAGTGTAATGACTGAATCGGATAAAAGGTTTAAAAAAAAAAAATCAAATCTCAGAACAGCAAACGATTTCAATCAATTAAAAACTACGGACATTACTGTGAAAACAATAACTATATCAAATATTTACAAATAGAGTAAGATTTTTCGTATTGAGTGACGAAAACGTTATAAAGGTCAGTTTGTTTGGCCTCTGGTACAAGAAAAGCGCTAAACTTTCTTGACTATTGAGTGAAGCTTGACTAGCATATACATAGAAGCAGAACTAAATAAAAACCACCGTAAGATCAATGTAACTTTAAGAGAGGGATTCAAGTATTACTTTATTTGCTTTCGTAATAAGCACAAATATTAGCAAATATTGAAAAATTATAATAATTTTCGTGAGTAACGGCAAAGTATTTATAAGAACTGAAATAGTCAACTTGCAGTAAAGAAAACAGTTTCAGTTAAGGAATCACTTACACAAGCACTACAGAGAAAACAAGATATTCGTAATCAGTGACCGAATCATTATAAAGATCGACTGGTTTCGCCTCCGATACAAGCAAGACATTCGAGGCCAGGGCTATAACAACGGAAGCAACATGCAAGGTCACATCTCTGGAGTACAAGAAAGACTGTTGAAGGATTTTTCAAGAGCTTTCTTTGTAGTCTGTGCATATCTCAAATATTATCTTTTACTTGGAGACGTGACCAAGTGTTGCTCAGGCGCTACAACAGTCTTTGAAATTTTGCAAAGGATCTACGTATTGTTCTCAGCATCAACTAAGAAGTGGGCAATTTTTAAAAAATACATACTTGACTTATCGGTGAAACCCTTGAGCGAAACAAAGTACACACAGACAGAGGCACAAAAACGTATATTTATATGTGTAAATCCATATATGTATATATATGCATTTGTTATTTGCATACGTGTGTGTGTGTGTGTATGTGTGTATGTGTGTGTGTGTGTATGTGTGTGTGTGTGCGTGTACAAATATATGTGCATATACATACATATACATATGTATGTATGTATGCATGTCTCTATCTATATTATATATTTATGTATACACACACACGCGCGCGCATATATACATATATATATATATATATATATATATATATATATATATATATATATATATATGTATATGTATATGTATATATATATATATGCACACACAATAATCTGTAAGTCAGAGCGGAGAATGTTTCAAAAGAGAGTCAACAACGATGCATATTTATGACTTCACGCCTTGCATATAAATTACTTATTTTCAACATGGTACACCGATGGTGCATATCTCTTTTACTTAAGACTTCCTGCTGTATTGTTTAATCAAACTTGATATTGAACCAAATTCTTAGTGTTTCTCCTTGTCATCGTCGTCGTCATCAAAGCACCATTCTTCTTCTTCTTCTTCTTCTTCTTCTTCTTCTTCTTCTTCTTCTTCTTCTTCTTCTTCTTCTTCTTCTTCTTCTTCTTCTTCTTCTTCTTCTTCTTCTTCTTCTTCTTCTCTAGTTCCCCTGCTCTGCCTTCCTTTCTGTCCCTCTCACCATTTGTTGTTAATTTTTTTTTTATTGGGAAATCTCAATATCTCTTCTTTTATCGATATACATATTTAGATACTGGTCTTAACGCTTAGATCGATATATTCCCGTGTTGTACCTTTGTTATTTCTGTCAAGGCAATGTTTCCGTTGGATATCATTGCACTTCGTTTTGGCAGTAGACATAATACCACATGGCAATGCAATGTAGTTCCAATACCAATTTGTTATATTATATATTCCAATCATTTTAGATCCTTTGCTGCTGATGGTGTACTACACCATAAAACATTGTGGTGTACTATACCATAAAACATAAGATTCTAAAGGAACGCAGTGGGTTTAAATTTATTAAATTTTATTAATTTCACAGCAGAGTCGTAAAAGAATGTCATTTTGGAAATTATCTACTATTACACCTGCCTCATGAGACGGGTGTAATGGTAAAAATATAATATCTTTCACGGAAAGTAACAATAACCCTATCACCTAGTTCAACTTTCCTGAGTTAAATCCTGAACGTATTTATGATGTTCCGCTAGATTTGATCTGATGAGTTAGTTTTCTCTACTGTGCATCTTTATTTAATATATAATTGTAGTTTTACAATGCTAAATATGCTTATCGATGTAAAATACATGTATTTATTTGAAATGTTGAAATTAATAATAACACAGGTCTACGAAATGGAACTTCTTGAAAATTATTTTGATATTTGTCTGTTATTCTATATATATTTTTGTGGTGCTAATTCGAAATATCAAAACGCTCTTTCCTATTACCTAAACTTTTCTCACTATTATTTCTAGGTAAATTCACAGATAGTAGGACAAAATGAATCTAATAGAAAGTACTTTATGTATTTGGCAAAATAAAAATGGCACAAATACAATTGAGAGGTAAGAAAAAATATTTTTAAAGGGTTCCATAGGTTCAGCACCTCAAAATATCTTTTTCACTTGGAACTCTTTCACTTGTGAACATTTGATGCATTCACTATGAAACATTCATTAGTAGTGATGCAGGCACTGCTTTGTGTAGCTGAAGCGGTCTTGTGTAGCTGAAGCGGTCTTACAAAATTGCGTCTATTAATTATACTCTTATAGTCTATTTAAATATGGCAATTAATAATAATAATAAAAGGCAATAGTCAAAATTGGGCACAACATTAAAATGCAGCGATCTATTTTGTGAAGAAACTGTACGTGATCTCTTTGTCATTTTTAAAATCAGTAGATAAAAAGTAATCAATTTCACCGAATAAATGCGAAACAATTTTTTGGTCGCGTCTGCGTAATACATTGAAAAGATCGCGAAACGGCTGTAAGTACATAAGAACTATATGGACGTTATAAATCTGAATTCATATCTCATAGCTCATGATTTTTATGATTATTATTTACTTCTTGTGGAAATATTTATCACTTGCATGCCGTAGATATTCGATTGCATCGTTATTTCATTACTATGTGACTTGACGGACTGAGTGTTTACTGGGTGTTCGGCTTAATTCTGTGAATCTAGTTTTTTGCTCTCTTTCTCTGACTGTCTATGTGTCTGCTTCTCTCTCTCTCTCTCTCTCTCTCTCTCTCTCTCTCTCTCTCTCTCTCTCTCTCTCTCTCTCTATATATATATATATATATATATATATATAAGATGCGACTTCGTTAAAACAGTCCTTCTGCAAAGCAAATTAAGTAAAATTTGGGATTTTTTGCGGAGGGTTAAAGTGATAACAAAAACAGGACAGTGAGAACAAAAAAGTAAAAACAAACGGTGAGGGTTGTTAAGCCATAACGAGGTGAAGGGATGAACGCTGGAAAAACGAGCTTTGAGAAGAGACAGGCAAAAGCACGAGCGCTCACTACTTCACCTCGTTATGGATTAACAGCCCTCACCGTTTGTTTTTACTGTTTTATTCTTACTGTCCTGTTTTTGTTACCACTTTACTCTCCGCAAAAAAATCCCAAATTTTATTTAATTTGCTTTGCAGGAAGGACTGTTTTAATGAAGTCGCGTCTTGTCCCTACCTTCATAACGCGGAGTAGATAAAACAGGGGACAACTGACGAAGGGAATGTTCTTTATGTTGCCTGTCTCGTTTCTCTATTTGCTTCTTTCGTTGTTCGAAACACGTTCGCTTTCCATACTTTTGATTTTTATGTTCTCGTTTCTCATTTTGTTCACGTTTTTTGTGAGGTCCTGTACTCATATATGCAAGTATAGAAACATATGTATATATGTAGGCATGTACATGTATGTGTGTATATATGCATATATATATATATATATATATATATATATATATATATATATATATATATATATATATATATATATATTATTTATATGTATATATTATTTATATTATTATATGATCGAACGCCACGCATCCATTTCCAAGTATATATATATATATATATATATATATATATATATATATATATATATATATATATATATATATATAATATGTATGTATGTATGTATGTATGTATGTATGTATGTATGTATGTATGTATGTATGTTTATATATATATATATATATATATATATATATATATATATATATATATATGCGTGTGTGAGACAAAGGTTCAGAATTGTATTTCTAATTTCTAATTGAAAATATATTTGCTTAAGCTTCATATATTGAGAATTCTCTCTCTCTTTCTCCCTTTCTCTCTTTCTCTCTTTTTCTCTTTCCTTCTCTCAAGTTCTCTTAGCCGCATTCTTCCTCTCCTTTTTACTCTTTCTCTTTCATCCACCCCATTGATATTGGTCACCGATTCTCTTTCTCTCTCTTTCACCCTTCACTTTCTGCTACCCTCATTCTAAATCATCTCTTCCACTCGTTCATCTTCTTCCTTCCTTCCTTCCTTCCTTCATTCCTTTCTTTCTTTCTTTCTTTCTTTCTTTTCCCTCAGTATTGGGAAACCAAACTCCCAAAAATCAAAACAAAAAGCCCCACAAAAAATAACCCAACCCCCAAACAGTCTTGATTTTGATTTTCAGCTTCTCCCTGACTTCACAGAAAATCTAAGGGGTTGTGGGTGGGTGGGGGCAAAAATCATTTGATTAATGTGAATTCTCTTGATTTCTCTACGGCTTTTCGATTTTATAGCTAGATTTTATTATCGGCCCAAAAACTATAGAAAATCTTCAAAGACGCTTATTGAACCTTACACAGCATTCCCTTGCTAATTGTGACCGCTTCATTTTGTTTTTATTCTCTTCTCTTTTTCTCTAGCTGACTTTTGATTCGATCATAGCAATCACGTGGCGTGACATTTGCGTAATATTTATTTGCTTGTAAATATAGTAAAGAACTACGTAAATCGTATACAAATGATTGTTTATTCAACATTTTGGCGTAGACACTGTTTATATATTGTTTTATATATTTTCATTGATTCATTATTATGTTTTTATGTTTAGTTTTGGTATTTTCTTCAATTTTTAGCTTGTTTACAACAAAACTAAGTTAATTTACAATTAGCAAAAAGCGCAGCCACTTCGAAAACCCTACAAGAGGTAATCTACTATGCCTGTATTAAATATAGGATATGGTGTATTATGCAATATATAACGGACATAATACCGCGAAATGATAATTAAATAAACTATAGAAGTTGTGAGCATTTTCGCATTTTCGCGCGCGCAGACGCACACACACACATCTACACTGAAAAACAAAATACAAACATATACACATAGGATTTAACACACTTGTTTAAAGATAAAGCTTTTATTAATCAATCAATCACAAATTAATGACAACTGGTGATGTGACATCATTCATCAGACGACCAGTTGCTTATTCATAATTTCTGTTTCGTATGTACAGACGATCGAATACTTAGCTGGAAACTCTAACGCGAATTTAGTTACACACCAACGTCAAACACATACACATATACACGAATACATACATACATACATACATACATACATACATACATACATACATACATACATACATACACGTTTATGCACACCAACACACTCACACTCACACACACAAACACAAACACATATGTAATATAATAAATCAGAAAATTATGTTGGTTTGACCACGTACACATACACGTACACATACACACATGAGTATATATATATAAAATAATTTTATTAGATATTTATGTTAGTTTGGCTATACATACACATGCCTGTATACACGCATACATACACATGCCTGTATACACGCATACATACACATGCCTGTATACACGCATACATACATAAAGACACACATAAACATGTCTATATTAAACAATTTATTAGCTATTTATATTTATGTTTGTTCAACTCAACAATATTTCTTATTATACTCGAATGAATCAATTGTATAGAATATTTCGGGTATCTTCTCATTTCCACGTGCAAACTCACGTAAATACACACGCACGCGCACACACAGAAGCACACAAACACACGAATACGCAAAAATTAACGCACGATTTACGTAGCATTTCAGTATATTTTCATGTACATTGCTGGAACTTATTTCAATGGAAAATATGAAAAACAATCTCGTCTCTGGCAGGATTTGGCATCACAACTTAAAACGCACAACATTAAATACTATAAAATAACAATGAAATATTTTCAAAAGCCTTTGAGCAATGCAGGTGAAGAGTTAAGCGAAACATGTAAGGGGATGTCAATGAACGAAAAGCAAGAGAAAAGATATTGCATTATCTTTCATAGATTTTAAAATTCTTCTGTAATATTTCGGGGAAAATTCTCCTTTTCAAATAAGAGAAAGAAAACAGTCAAAGAGTGTGTTGTTATCGACTGGTTATTGTTGTACGTTGTAACGAATAAATATGTTTATCATAGCATTTCATTGTTGTTGTTTATGATTTGATATTTCTTTTCTCTCTGTTCGTCTAACTTTATGAAAAGGCATCTAATATTTTTAACCAGGCAGTTGCATATCATATGATGTACACGTCACTTCCTTTACAATTCTTCAATTGGATACAGTATTAAACACCTTACCCACGCGTTTCTCGTTTAAGCTACTACTCTTTGGAATATTCTCCTCAGTAAAACTGGCATGCGGCATACGCATTAACTCCTGTGCATTCCATTATAGAATTATTTATTGAATGTTATACCATTCTCGGCAACAGCCGGTCATAGTACCCAACACATATTAGAGGTGCTAAAATCAAGTGATCCTCGCACCTGAAGCTTTTTGAACTGAGGAAACTCTTTACACAGAGCAATTGCACTCATTAAAGAACGTATGCATTTGCCAAAAAAGAAGACATGCATACACAAGTTCATTCATAAGTACATGCATAAATGAATATACATACATACATACATACATACACAGTGGTTGTCTACTCCTTATGCAGAGTTTGACCACCTCTTGTGCTTGCACCTTAGATCTATCATGGCGTCTGATGTGGCTTTTTAAACCAGGCAATGTTTTGAAGAACACCCACATAGATTGAATATCTGATTTGGACCACCAAGAGTTGCAGTTAAGTTCTAATCTTTGTAGACCTTAAAATGTCTTTAGATTTGCTGACCTTATGGCGTACACAGCATTGACAAGTGAGCACAGATATGTAGGCAGAGTAGTTGGTGGAGGTTCGTTTTTCATGGGTCCGCAAACGAGAGTTGAGCCCAGCAAAAGAAAGGCATAGTTTGTCACAAATTGTGCGCATGAAAAGATTGCTGAAATTCACCTTTTCGTTGATCGCAACATTCTTCTTTAAATTTCTTTTGAGTCTTGCATGTGTCATTCTGACCTCTTCAAAAGCTTTCACTCCACCCCACACTTTTGTTCGCCATCAAGCTCGATCCGAAGCAAGGGTTTCTATGGCCTTTGGATCCATTCCGAATGACTTCCTGTTAGTCCTTATGGAGTCCTTACACTTCTTTTTATATTTACACTGATTGCATTTCCTTTCTGAGAGCCATCTTGAGTTAAGTATCTTTTACCATTTTATCAGATCAACCCCAAACTTGTAGTTATCGTTTACGTTTCACTAGTTTCAATCAATAGTCTGCGGCCATACTGGGTCACTACAATGAAAGGTTTAGTCAAACAAATCGGTGCTTATTCTGTCGGTCTCTTTTGCCGAATTTCTAAGTTACGAGGGCGTACACATGCCAATACCGATTGTCAAGCAGTGTTTCTGTGTAAGGGGTCCAAACACAAGCACAAACACACACTCATACATGTATAAATATACACACATATACAAACGTATGCGCATACACGATAGGCTTCCACACAGTTTCCGTTTACCAAATTCATTCACAAGGCATTAGTCGGCAAGGGGCTATAGCAGAATACATTTGCCCAGGGTGCCGAGCGCTGTGATTGGACTCGGAATCATGTGATTGCAAAGCGAGAAAAAATAAAATATAATAATAATAATAATAATAATAATAATAATAATAATAATAATAATGATGATGATAATAATAATCTCTCAAAAAACTAGAATATCTACAATTCCTTGTGAGTATTTTAAATTTCTTTGAAAACAAGTTGAAAATCTTGCATATCCACAATTTTGAAATTTTAATACCTACAACTTTCTCTGAATACCTGTCCTTTCCTGAGTATTCGAAAATGTAAACGCTCCTATTAGCACAAGAGCACTTCAGTTCCCTCTGGCCGAACACACAAACGATCCTCATTAGAAAATTAAAAAAAAAATCTTTAACTACAATTCTCAGTAAAAATTTTGCCCTTCTTTTCTCCGTGACTACTCGAATATGTAAGCGTACCTTTTATTGCAACAACATTATTAAACGCACAACAAAACGCACCTTTCATTCCAACAACACTATTAAACGCATGACAAAAATTTCCTCCAAAATAAGTTGAAAATCTTACATATCCACAATTTTCTCAGGCCCAACACACTTTAAAAACATTGAAACTTCAGGAGATAAACAACTGGCAATATATACAAACTGTACAATTACGAAAACTAAACCACGGCAAAACCTATAAAAAGGCAAGAAAAATTCAGCGATGTAAATATCAATATCAATATCAATATATATATATATATATATATATATATCCTTGTTTCTTTCTGTGTTCCTTTCTGTTGAAGAGCGTAGGCTCGAAACGTTAAAGACTTTCTCTATTCCCGAGCGTTATACTAATACATCCATTTGTTGTTTACACCACCTGTCTTCGTCCGTTGTTTTTTCGTGAATTCTCATATATATATATATATATATATATATATATATATATATATATATATATATATATATATATATATATATATATATATATATATATATATATATATATATATATATATAAGTATGTATATATGTATATATATTGGAACTTTGTGGTTTTCGTCCCTGTTTATAATTATTTAAAAAAAAATTTTTAATATATCATGTAGATGTAATTATTGACGCTGAACCAGAATTTGTTATTCATTTATTCCAGAAAAATTTTGTAAAAATGTTATAGATATTCAAAGTTTGATAATTTTCAGAATTTTCAGCTAATCAGAAAACAGTGCATTCGCTGCTTCTTCCATCATGAGGAGCGGGGACATCGGTATGTTAAAACATTGCTTGCAATAACAGTCAAAACATTGAAATATATACGAATGAAGTTAACATTAAAACATTCGCAAGCAAATTAGATACTTAAAAGCTATGAACAAACAAACCAATAAGAGTTGAATGCTCACCATCGCACTTCTATTGCACACACACACACACACACACACACACACACACACACACACACACACACACACACACATTCACATACCTCCCTTTTACATACACACATACTCACACAGAATTGAAACGCTCCTGCTACCAGTTTGCCATCACCCTTTCCTTCATTATTCATCTATCACCCGTTCCTTTCTTATCCATATGTTGTGACGGAGAAAAACATAAGAGTATTATTATAGTAGATTATCCTTCTCGCATCTCTCCCTCTCCTCCTTGTGCGCATGCGCAGCATCTTTGGTTACTATGGAAACAGAGTTTTTCGCCACGGTGATGTGTAAAAGCCTCGCTTCTGATTGGCTAAAATACCCAAATTTTGCAAATTTTAAAGGCTAATAACTTTGTAATTACAGATTTATAAGAAAACTGGATGGATCTTTCTGATTTGACGAGCAACACTTTTCATTTATGTTTTATGTAGTGTTTTTGGTACCGAAACACTTTCAAACTTCGTATACTTGTATATTTTGTGTTATAGAACAGATAAAAATTTTTGTATTCGAAGTTATTTCATGTAAAAAATTGTCGCATTTCGGTAATTTCAACCAATCACTGACGTCTATTGAGGTGAAAACAATTACTGCCGTGGAATGTAAACAACGGTGTCATGGGATCTTTTCCCTTGAATAAAATTAGTGCCGTTGTTTGTCAACAACAACTATTCGTGTTACTGTTATTTATGACATCGTTCGTGCGTTTGTACTGGTTTTAGCTTTAGGGTTTTAGGGTTAGGGTTCGGGTTTTAGAGTTAGGGTTAGTTTTAGGGTTACGGTTAGGGTTATGATTATTTTTGCCATAACCTCACTCATAACCCTAACCCTAACCCTAAAACCCTATAACTCATAACCATAACCCTAACCCTAACCCCAACCCTAACCCTAAAACCCTAACTCTAACTCTAAAACCCTAACCCTAACCCTAAACCCTTACTAGGGAATAATGATATAATTAAACAGGGAATAACACTCTTGACACCGGCAAAAATTATTGTTTACAAAAACAGCAGTAACTGTATTCAGCTGAATAGACGTCAGTGATTGGTTGAAATTACAGAAATACGACAACTTTAACATGAAATAACTTGCAATATATACATTTTTGTTAAGAAAGCTAAGAGAAAAAATGTTTTATATGACACATTCTACCAGTATCCCAAGTTTGAAAGTGTTTCGTTAAGAAAACAAGTGGTGCCCGTCAAATCAGAAAGATTTCATTTAGTATACAACACTTAATCCCTATAGCAAATTTGAAAACAATTGGAACAAAATTATACACAGTGACGAAAACCACAAAGATCCTCTGTGTGTGTGTGTGTGTGTGTGTGTGTGTGTGTGGGTGTGTGTGTGTGTGTGTGAGTGTGTGTGTGTGTGTACTATTGTTATTTTTTCTATTTGTAATTAAAACAGAACAAGGTGAATTGGTCATTTTCAAGACCAAGGTCAGACCTCTCATTGGTCGCTTGTAGTAGTAAACACATTTGACCTCTGCTGACCGCAAGGGTGTGACGCTTCTTTCACTTCCTGATCGCACTACTACTGGTACTATTACTTCTGCTGGTACTATTACTTCTGCTACTCATAATAACAATGATAATAGTGATTTGTCTGGAGACAAACACACACATGCGACAGCGTTTACATCCTGCTGACAGAACATATACAATCCCATTACCACTTCTACCACCGCCGCCGCCATCGCCATTACCGTCCTACTGGAAATAGCTAGGGACCTTTCTGATTTGGCGAACACTACTTGTTTTCTTAACGAAACACTTTCAAACCTGGGACACTGTTAGAATGTGTCATATAAAACATCTTTTACTCTTAGTGTTGTTGAGAAAAGTTTATATTTTTAAAGTTATTTTGTGTTAAAATTGTCGAATTTCGGTAATTTCAACCAATCACTGACGTCTATTGAGGTGAAAACAATTACTGCTGTGGATTGTCAACAAGACGTTGCGGTGGTGTAATGGAATCTTTTCCCTTGAATAAAATTAGTACCGTTGTTTGTCAACAACAACTATCGGTGGTACTGTTATTTATGACATCGTTCGTACGTTTGTACTGGTTTTAGCTTTAGGGTTAGGGTTATGAATATTTTTGCCAAATTTGGTGAAAATCTGTTCAATACACCGCCACAAAATTTTCACCAAATTTGGCAAAAATACTCATAACCCTAACCTTAACCCTAAAACCCAAACCTTAACCCTAACTCTAAAACCCGAACCCTAAAGCTAAAACCAGTACAAATGCACGAGCGATGTCATAAATAACAATATCGCCGATAGTTGTTGTTGACAAACAACGGCACTAATTTTATTCAAGGGAAAAGATCCCATTACACCGCCACAACGTCTTGTTGACAATCCACAGCAGTAATTGTTTTCACCTCAATAGACGTCAGTGATTGGTTGAAATTACCGAAATACGACTACTTTTAACATGAAATAACTTCGAATATAAAAACTTTTCTCTGTTCTATAAGACAAAATATACAAGTATACGAAGTTTTAAAGTGTTTCGGTAGAAAACACACTAAATAAAAACTAAATATAAAAACGGTGTCCGCCAAATCAGAAAGATCCAATGCTAGTTGGAGACTGCATGATGGTTCTGTCTTTCGTCTCCCTGTCTCCGTCTCTCTCTGGCTGTCAATCCAATATCTACCTCTTTCTACGATACTACATGAATTCTGTCGGCCTGCCATTTAACACCTTCCAGGCGGCAGGTTATGACATGAACTAATTTAAAACTTTTCAAAATAATTTTTTTCCCCTGGAAAATGATGATGCCTGGGACCTCTGAACCTTACCCAAGGAACCAGACAGCTGGCTAACTCTGTGCGCTTATAGCACGGCCCTGGATACCAACCATGGAAATACCCACTAGAACCCGTGTCGTTCGAAGAACGCGTTTATCAGTGACCTTAAGTTCTGACACTGACCTAGAAAAGTCTTTAAATCCGGACCAATCTCTTCAAGAACCTGTAGCAAATCAAACTAAGGATATTCCCGATACTGACGTTCAGGATCAACTAGCAAAACTATCTTCAAGAAATAGAAATACGAGACAGAAATGGACAAAGGAGGAATATATCGCAGTTATGCATGCTTATTATTATTCAACACTAAACCCAGAAACATCAACCACACAAAAAGCGAACTACAATATCTAGAGGTGCAAAATCCCGCATAGCAGGCTGTACATGAACAGTAATAAACTAGGAGCTGCGAGACATGATATCCTAAAAAAAAAAAAGACTAACTGTCATCGAAATTGACAAACTAGTTAGATCAGTCAAAAGTCAGTTCAGTATAACACACACTCACTTATATCCACAGGCAAAAAGCTCTGAAATCACTAACTAAAACCAGCAAACTAGGTGCATGGAACCCTATGAAAGTGGACCATCAGTTGATACTAAAAACACTATAAATGATCCCGTCAGCAATGAACTGTTAGATGGAATACTAGAACTACATCAACCTTTCCACGAAAGAGCCCCAAAATTATTAATACTAACTAAAAAGTAATCTAAGAAATTGATCAAGCACTTGGAAAGCTGATACGACAACTCCTTTGAGAATTATAGAGAAAATGCCCTCGGAGTGATTGATCGACTCATTTACTCAGTTGCCTATGTTGCAACTCAGAAATGCAGTATTAAAATTAGCGACAGACTAAAAAAAAGCGCAATGTACACAAACAGCCTGCATGGATGGAAAGAATAACCGGGAAAATAATCCAACTAAGAGCAGATATATCTTTTCTACTTGAAGCAAGCGAAGGAAAAACTAATGACTCCAACAAACTAATAAGAATAATTGCTAAACATGACCTTTACAAGAAAACAGAGGATACACAAATTGAAATCCTCAAACAAAACCTACAATTAAAAAACAAACGACTGGCAAGATACAAAAAAAAAAAAACGTTCAGCGTTCCATACACAAAACATACTATTCAAGAAGAATGCAAAAAATTCTACAGGGAACAGCGGAAAAATAACCTTATTGTGAAAACACCTCCTCCCCAGAAGTAAACTGAAGATTTTTGGAAAAACATTTGAAGTAATCCAAAGGAATTTAATCAGAACGCACATTGGGTCAGGGACATAGGAGAGGCCAATGCCCACCTCAAATATCAAGAATGGCAGGATATGACAACTGAAGAAGTGAAAGCGGCGCTCGCCAAGTCAAAGAAATGGAAATTCCCTGGTATAGATAAGATTTCAAATTTTTGGCTAAACTCTTTAATGAGCACAAACCACAACTTAGTCGTAGCACTCAATGAAGTCATGTCCAACCCTGCGAAAGCCCCAAAATGGCTTACAGAAGGGATTACATATCTCTTACCAAAAACAGAAGAAACTACAAACCCACCAAAATACCGACCCATAACATGCCTCACCACAATATATAAACTATTAACATCTATAATCGTGAATAGAGCATATGAATTCTTGGACAATAGGAAGCTATTCCCAGTGGAACAAAAGGGATGTAAAATGAGTTCATATGGATGTAAGGACCAATTACCGATTGATAAAATGGTCATTGAAAATTGCAAATCTAAACGCAGTAACCTTAGCGCTGCTTGGATAGATTACAAGAAGGCTTTAGACAATGCTCCCCCCACCCCACCCCAATGCATGGATCATCAAGGCCCTGGAAATTTACAAGATAGCTCCAACAATAGTGAACTTTTTAAAAGTAATCATGAATTCGTGGAGAACCACCTTCATTTTAAACCATACACAAGGATATACCACCTCACCAGACATCAATGTCGCCTGTGGTAACTTTCAAGGTGACTCATTATCACCATTACTATTCTGCCTCGCTCTGTTCTCTTTATCCACGCAACTGAATAATGCTAAGAGAGGGTATAAGATCTTTGACCGGAAAATTAATCATCTACTCTATATGGATGATCTAAAATTGTTTGCCAAAAACGACAAAGAATTAGAAGAGCTCCTGAATATTGTCAAAGAATTCAGCTCTGATATAGGTATGGAATTCGGACTTGATAAATGTGCAAAGGCTACTTTCAAGTCAGGGAAGTTCATAAAGGCAGAAAACATTGAACTTGATATTACCACAGCTATTCGAAACCTAGACCAATCCGAAATATGCAAATATCTGGGAACCAATGAAAGTGATGGAATCCAGCACTCTAAAATGAAAGAGAAAATCCGCAAGGAATGCAATACCGAAGAGTTTGAATGGTCCTAAACTCAGAATTAAATGCTGCCAACAGAATTAATGCGATCAATTCTTTGGCCATACCAGTAATCACATATAGCTTCGGTATCATTCAGTGGAGTCTCACTGACATGCAGAAAATATAGATGGAAAGATCCGTAAAATCGTTACAAGGTACCGAATGCACTACCCAAAATCAGATGTAGATAAGATTTATCTCCCAAGGTGGAAGAGGCCTGATACAGCTCAAATCAGCAATTATGGGCCTTGACGTACCTTAATACAACAAGTGATGTGCTCCTAGGAACTGCACTGAAGCATGAAGATTCCAAGCAAGCTTCAGTCATGAAGCTTAGTCAGAAATTTAAAAAGTCTCTTGGCTTAGAAGTTAACAAGAAGAATGACCAAAGGCACTCAAATACTGACAGACCTACCATTGCTTCTCCCGATTTAGAAATTAACAATGAGAAAGACCAAAGCGATCCAAATAGTGACAAACCTATCATTGATGCAAAAATCATCAAGCAAAAAGCAAAGAAGGCTTGCATGAATAGTATCGACGAAAACTGGAAAGGTAAACTCCTGCATGGAAAATACTCTAACCGCCTGTCTAAGCCAGATATTGATCAAAATCTAACACACCGATGACTACAAGGGACAGGTCTGAAAGGGGAAACAGAAGGTTTTGTTATTGCAGCGCAGGATTAGAGCTTGTCTACCAGAAACTACCGTGCAAACGTCCTTAAGATGGATCTGACCCCTCGTGTAGAATTTGCAGAAAATTCACAGAGACAATTGATCATGTTGTTTCTTGCTGCCTCGACCTCGCTGAAAAGAAGTACTTCATAAGACATGACAGAATAGGGAAGTACATCCACTGGAATGCTTGTAAATACTACAAAATTAAATCCCATGATAGAATTTAGCAAACATAATGAGGGGTAGATGTATACAGTTCAAAAGTTTTCGGAAAATATGTAGAAAGAAGTGGCCAATACTGGTATGGGTAGCTAAGAGGGATGCAAAGTGGGGTGGTGTCAAGGAGACCATGTGTAGAAGGAGAATAGCATATGGGGAAAATAAATTAGAATTATCAGTAAGCTAGACTAACCTGGGGGGGGGGGGATATTACGTGGTGAGTGGGCCTAGAGTTTCAGAGTAGGGCAGAAGGTACAAGATAAAATATATTCATATGTATGTATGAAGGCGCATGGCTCAGTGGTTAGAGTGCTGGGCAAACAATCATGAGGTTGTGAGTTCGATTGGCCGACCGGGCTGTGTGTTGTGTTTTGAGCAAGACACTTTATTTCACGTTGCTCTAGTTCACTCAGCTGTAGAAATGAGTTGCGACGTCACTAGTGCCAAGCTGAATCGGACTTTGCCTTTCCCTTGGATAGCATCGGTGGCGTGGAGAGGAGAGGCAGGCATGCATGACCGACTGCTGGTCTTCCATAAACAACTTTCCCCGGACTTGTGCCCTCGGAGAGTAACTTTCTAGGTGCAATCCTATGGTCATCCATGACCGAAGGGGCTCTTTACCCTTGATCCTTTTGTATATGTATATGTATATGTATGTGTGTGTGTGTAAGTGTATATGTATGTATGTGTGTGTGTGTGTGTGTGTTTGTGTGTGTGAAATATATACATGCATATACATACATATACATACACACATATATATACATGCATATACATACACACACACACACACATATATATGTGTGTGTGTGAAATATATTATATTCTGCATTTGATGGCAGAAAAGATGTACCGGTACATTAGACGCACCCCAATTTCAGCAGTGCATAGTCTAAGCATATTCTGTAAAATATAAAAAAGCTAATGTATTGAAACACAAAATAAGCTTATGAGAGGCCCAACTTCGCATGTAGTACCCGGGTGAGATTTTTTGTTTTTGTTTTTGAGACATTTGATGGGAGAAAAACGTTTTATATGCCAACGAATACGGTAATATATTTGCATGTATATTCTACGTGTAATATGTATCGTAGCTGATGGCATTAAAGACGCATGCGTACGTTGGACGCACCCGGATTTCAGTAGCACAAATTCAGGAAAAAAACTTTTGTGCATTAAAGTCTGTAATATAGGCACAATTTTACATATGGAAGTCGTTGTCATATTTTGAGACACAATTTAAGGAAAAAATAAGTACATCTTTATCTGCCATCAAATATGGCAGTTCATTTGCTTGAAGAATTGAATACTCATCGTAGTAAGCGATGGAGACCCATAAGAAAAAGAAAATATATATCCAATCCTGGTAAATGTTTGTTTTGTGTTCAGTGAAGTGCGTGCGTGCGTGCGCGCATGCGCGTTGTGTGTGTATATGTGTGTGTGTGTGTATGTGTGTGTGTGTATGTGTGTGTGTGTGTATGTGTGTGTGTGTGTGTGTATGTGTGTGTGTGTGTGTGTGTGTGTGTGTATGTGTGTGTGTGTGTTGTGGGGTTTGTTATTTAGTGAATATTTGCAAAAATTAAGAATTCGTAAGAAAGAAATTTATTCGTAATTCGTAGGCGCCATATTTCTTTCGAATTGTCATCAATAATTGGTGCATTTATGTGTGTTTGTGAGTGTGTGCGTATATATGTTATATATGTATGTATACATGAATGTATACTCACACATAATTATAAGTATATATATATATATATATATATATATATATATATATATATATATATATATATATGCATGAATATACAAAAGATAATATAAATACATTCATTGATTATATTTTATAGCGTTTATAGTTACTTGTTTCTATTAACTGGTCATCATCATTATCATCATCATCATTATTATTATTATTATTATTATTATTATTATTATTATTATTATTATCATATTCTATAAATATTTATAAAATGTTTAATTTTCAGAACATCGTGCTTCAATTATTCCTATTTCCATCCCCGCCGACCCTTAAATCTACGATGAAGAATTTCAATTTTATTTACTTGTAAAATTTGTAACGTAAATGTATTAATCACTATTATGCTCCAGCATGGCCGCAGTCCAATGACTGATACAAATAAACGAATGAATGTGTGTATGTACGTGTGTATTTATAAAAAATGGTTTAGCTGTATGGTAAGAAATTTGCTTCCCAACCGCACGGTTATGGGTTCAGTCCCACCCCCGCGCACATGCAAACACACATGCACGCACGCACGCACGCACACACACACACACACACACACACACACAGACGACAGGTTTCTTTCAGTTCTTGTCTACCAAATCCACTTAGAAGGCTTTTGTCTGCCGGAGACTGCAGTAGATGACAGTTGCCCAAGGTGCCACGCAGGAGAACTGAACCCGGCGCCATGTAGGTGAAAAGTAAATCTCTTATGTATTATGTATATGTATGTAAATTTATATGTACGTATTTGTGTGTGCCCACTTGTACGTACGCGTGCGCGCGTGTGTGTTTGCATGCGCAGACATGACCGTATAAATAAGAAATTCGCTTTGCTTCTGAGCCGATTCAGATTCAGTTCCGTTCTACAGCCTGTTGCAATGGACATTATTGCCAAGTAGTTGCGTAGTAAGTTTGGCACACACCATAAAACTCATAAAGCAGACCCATCCAAGCCGAGCGATTTGTTCCCTGTGCAACCGTTCACTATCATTCTCATTTCAGCTGCTCTTCGCAATGCCTTGCATCATCTGCTGACAGTCGTGACAGGCCGTTGAAGTAAGCACTAGAGTCCGAAACCATCTCTGACCTATCGCTTGCTCCAAACAATTAAGAGAAGTGCAGCTGGAACGCCAAGTACATCTGCTTAGAACCGAGTAGCCTGGATCTACGAAGATCGTCTGTATCTTCACTCCACTGAACAGCAAGGACTAGAACCCCCCCACAAAAAAACAAAACAAAAAACAGCAGAATCAATATTGCTGTAATGTTCAATGTCCATTAATTTGGCAGCTGAGAATGGTATTGGTGTCTTTAAGTCTTGTGTTGCATAAGAGAAAGAAATGACCTTATTTTCTACGCTAAAGGTCATTATTCTACTATTTCAGCTTTCTAATTATGGAGCATTTTAAGAGAGTTTCATTTCTCTTTCTAATGTGTTTCAAATTTTGGTGTATGTGTATGTGTGTGGGTGGAGTGTATGTATGGCTGTGTGTGCGCGTGTGTCTCCAATCACACTTTCTTGCCTTTTCTTTCCCTTTCCTTCGTTTTATCTTCCTAAACTCTGCTTGGAAAGCGCTGTCACTCCAAGATAGTTTTTGAGATCTTTAGTTATCTGAATTGGTTGACGTATGCATATATATGAGTGTTTCCGGATAAAAGTGCACTCGTGTAGTGGGTGTGCGTGTCGCGTTAGCACACACGCGTGCATACTTCATAACTGTTTATGCATATGTGCATATGCATTCCATATGTATTTGTGATTGTGTGCTGCTAGTCATCCAAGAACCTGAAAAAGAAAATACCTGTAAAGTTTTACAAATTTTCAGTTCTTCAAATCGATGGTATCTGGAAAAAGCGAATCAGCTTGTTCTGCTCTTTTTTGTAGAATCCAAGCTTTTCTAGATTTCTATGCAGGTCAGTTGTTACGTAGCCAGTGCACCCATGGCAATAGGAACACCCATGGCAATAGGAACACCCATGGCAATTGGAAAATCTAAAGCCTGGATATAAGAGCTGTATGTTTCTCATTAGTTCTCTATAGATGTTCTCATTTACCTCAATTTTTGACGAGATGTTCACATCGGCCGAGTAGCTGATACCTACAACAGTGTACGATTTTTGTTCCCTGTCCCATGCAACAATATCTGGTCTGTAATGCTTACATTGGTTTACGGTTGTTTTTAGAATGTTCTAGCAGTGTTACGTACTTTTAAAGGTGTGAAGACTTTCTCGTTCTGGTATCTCTTTGGTATGGCCATCAAAGCAATCTTTTGGGCATCGTCGACTGTCTTAGCAACAATAGGAAAGTAACAGATACTCTTGCACAGATGTTAATGATATGAATCATATCTTCCGCACTGCTATGGCGCAATCGACACTCTCTATCGCAACGTGGAGGTCTAGGGTCGTCTTTATAAATTTCTTTTTTCATTTATCAGGAAAAGTGTCTCCTGTTCTCAGATAGCAGACGCATAGCATTTTAGGCGAGATGTGATGTATTTATTGCAGGTTCATGAGAGGCTGTTAATCCTGTTAATATTGTTTATATTCTCTAGTTTACGGGATATGTACGCATGCTGGCATGATGAATATGTATGTATGTATGTATGTATGTATGTATGTATGTATGTATTCTATTCCTTCGAGGGTTGTTCTGAAAGTTACGCAAAAGAGTGGAGAAACCTTTTAATTGTCGAAAGTTGTTCAAACTGCACGGCATACAGGACAACTCATAACAGGTATAAAGTGATAAAGATCTAATTTTGAAAGAAATTTTACGTGTGTGGTGTGTGTGTGTGTGTGTGTGTATGCGTGTACGTGTATGTGTACGTGTGTGTGGTGTGTATTTGTGTGTGTGTGTGATGTGTGTGCATGTTTGTGTTGTGTTTGTGTGTGCGTGTGTGTGGTGTGTATATGTGCGTGTGCGTGATGTGTATTTGTGTGTGTGTATGTGTATGTGGTGTGTGTATGTGTGTGTGGTGTGTGTGTATGTATGTGGGTGAGTGTGTATGTGTGTGGTGCGTGTGTGTGTTTATGCGTGTGCGGGTGTGAGTGAATGATGTAGATGGTGTGTATTTGTATTTGCGTGTGTGTGGAGTGTATGTGTGTGAGTGATGTGTGTGGTGTGTTTTTGTGTGTGCGCGCATGTGTGTGGTGTGTGTGCATATGTGTGGTTTGTATAGTGTGTATTTGTGTGTGTTGTGTGTATGTATGCGTGCGTGTGTGTGAATGTAGTGTGTGTGTATGTGAGTGCGTGTGTGTGGTGTGTATTTGTATGTGTGCACATGTGTGTGGTGTTTGTGCTGTGTATTTGTGTGTGTGTGTGTGGTGTGTGTATATGTGTTTGAGTGTGCGTGTGTGTGGTGTGTGCGGTGTGTATTTGGATGTATGTGTGTGTGTGGTGTGTCTATGCGTACGTGTATTTGTGCGTGTGTGCTGAGTGCGGTTATTTTATTCTTGCCTTTTCTTTCAAAATTAAATCTTTACCACTTTATACTTGTTATCAGTTGTCCTATATCAGTTGTCCTATATCAGTTGTTCTAGATATCAATTGTCCAGGTATGAGTTGTCTGATATGAGTTATCCGGGAATGAGTTGTCCTGGTAACAGTTGCCTTGGCACGGAACAGCACATGCTGGTTGAGTAACTCTCCTTCCCGAATAACTCTTCTTTCTGCCCTTCTTTTATTGCATGCAAATAATGGGTCCGAAACAGAAGCAATGTACCTTTGTTGAGTTCTTGGCGACGGAACAGCGCAGTCTGTCAAGCATCCATCGAAGGTTAAAGATTGTTTACCGCACTGAGTATCGGAAAGTGTGCAACGTGGGTACCTCGTCATCGAATTCGAAAGAGAGAATGGTAGAAGTCTTCTTTGATCTGCTAGAAGCATTTGAAGCTGATCAGGATACGTTTTCTTATTTTTGTTTGTTCTTTCTGATTTGTTAACAAATGATGAAATGTGGTCGTATCTTTTTAATCCAGAAAGGAAGGCTCACACCACGGAATGGTGTTACATTTTCTTTCCAAGGCCCAAGAAGTTAAAGAGCCAGCGATTGGCTTAGAAAATGATGGTGATATTTTAATGATGCTTAAAGCGTCGTTCTCCTTGATATTCTGGAAGGTGACAGTCCTGTGAACAGCAATCAGTACATTAAGATACTCAAAAAGCTTAGAGAGAGGCCATGAAAAGGAAAAGACTAAGTAAGAATCTGAAAATGATTAACACTCTGACAACCCCCTCCCCCACACACACAGACAAACAAACAAATGCAGAGAGAGAGAGAGAGAGAGAGAGAGAGAGAGAGAGAGAGAGAGAGAGAGAGAGAGAGAGAGAGAGAGAGAGAGAGAGAGAGAGAGAGAGAGAGAGTAAAATCTGGAATTTGACGATTCTGGTGTTGTGTGTGTTAGAAACAAACAATTAGTCCAGAACAGTGAAAGGAGGATTTCAGATAAGTAAATTTGCCGTGTGAAATGAAGAATCTACCTTTTCGGTTTTTTGGTGAAAGAGTGGCATGGGAGTTGTTACTTGGGTTAGAGAGGCTTGATCTTTCTATCTGAGTAAATTGGCATATACCAAAGTATGGTTGCTTTGTCCTTTTCTGAGACCTATTCTGGGTTATGCTTGTACCATCTCTTTCTTGTTGTAATTCCATAGTGTTGGCACAGCTTCCAGTGTATGTAAATCCCAACTCTGTCACGCCTGTGGATGTATTTCTTCTTAGCCAGGACTGGGCAGCCAGAGACAATATGATTTATTGTTTCCTCCCCTTCACTACATATTCTGAAGTTACTTATTGTACTTTTCTTCATTATGTTTTTCTGGTGGGAAGGCTTTGATCTTGTGCCGCAATTAAAAAAGCCTTCAGTCTCTGCTTTGGGTCATGAGCTTCTCAACCATTGCTGGGATTTTACTTTCTTTCTTTTTTGTTTAGCTTATCCCAGTATTTGCCATGTAAAGGCTTTTCTTGCCGTCGTTTTATCATGGTATTTTGTAGTTCCAAGTTTAGATTTCGGTTGCTTTACAGTTTTTGTTGTTTGCTCTTTTTCTTCAAAGTTGTCAAGTACTATGACTCCTTTCTTGTATTTTTCTGCTTCCTTAAGAACAGAAAACAGTGTTTTGTTTTGTTCATGCTTTGTAGATAGGTGCCTGAGGGTGGATTACAAAATGAATTTCGTTTAGCTGACTTGCCTTTGAGAAATTAACTAAACGACGAAACCTTTCGAGGTGACTAGGGCCGATTGAACAGTGTTCGTCGGCCCCTGAGCAAAGCAATGCATCTGGATCTCTTACACATCCGTAAGATACCCTGACAAAGTGTCTACTGTGTACCCCATGCCTTAAAACAGTGCTGGCGGTGAGTCAACATTCTATTGTACGTTACGACACAAGACATCACATTTTCATTTCTTCCACACTTAAAACACATCCACGCGCACGGACACACACAAACACAAACACACAGGCGAGTACACATATATACATACACATACACATACATACACATACACATACATACACATACACATACATACACATACACATACATACACAGAGGTAACTTTATACTGGCGGACTTATGTACCTGACTGACCTTTGGATTAGTGATTAGTCTCTAGTTTTCCTTCAGTTAAGAATAGCCGCACTATTTGGAACGTTTTCTTCTTGTTCTTTGTGTATTTATCAGTGTTTTGTTTTTGATTTTGATTTTTGTTTTTCTATTTTTCTTTTGTTAGTTTCTTTCTTTTTTCCAGACGATGTTTCAGGCTGCCATCTTTGTTACACCTTCATATATCAACGTAGTTGAATATGTAGAGAATGTGATCGTAAATATCAGTGGGACATTGTCACGTGTTGATATGTGTGAGGAAAGTAACCGAGAGAGAGAAGGAGGGGAAAAAAAGAAGGAAAAGAAATGGAAATAAAAAGGAAAAAGAAAAAAAAGAACGACAAAAATAAAGTGGCAATGTAGAAAGCAAGACAGAAAGAGAGGGGGGGAGACAGAAAAGCAGAGGGAGAAGAGAGAGTAAGTGTGGGGAGGAGGCAGAGGTAAAGAATGTGTGGTGTGCATGATTTTAAGGAGAGTGTGTGAGTTTATATATGTGTAGGTATATGAATGAAGGTGAACAGTGGACGAGAGAATTAGTGAAGAGAAAAGGGAGTAGATAAAGGAGGAGGGGGCAGTCACAATGTATGTGTGTATGAATAAATGAGAGTGTATGTGTGTTCGTGTGTGTATGTGAGCGTGTGCGCGTGCGCGTTTGTGAGTGTTTCTGTGTGTGGAGGGGCGTTTGGTGAGTTTATATCTTATAAATAGAAGCATATTATAAATAGATATATATCATACAGAAAGAAAATGAGGGGGAGACGGAAAGAGAGAGAGAAAGAGCGAGAGAGAGGGGGAGAGAGATGAAGGAGAGAGAGAGAGAAAAAGAGAGAGGGAGAGAGAGTGTGTGTGTGTGAGAGAGAGAGAGAGAGAGAGAGAGAAAGGGAGAGAGAAATATTTTGATTATATATGTGTCAAGAAAAAGATAGGAATGGAAACGTTTTGTAGTGTGTGTGTATGTGTGTGTGTGTGTGTGTGTGTGTGTGTTTGCGTATGCATGTATTAGAGAGCGGAAGAAAGGGAGAGAAACTGCTTGTACGAAGAAAAAAGAGATTGTGGGAGTATGCGTTTGTACATGCATATATATTTATGTAGGTTATATATATATTTCTATATCTATATCTATCTATCTATCTATCTATCTATCTATCTATCTATATATATATATATATATATATATATATAGATAGATAGATAGATAGATAGATAGATAGATAGACTAATGAGTTGATAGGTAGATAGACTGAAAGATAGATAGATAGATAGAACGACAGATAGACAGAGAGGTAAGGAATAAAAGAAAGGAATTGTAATAGTGTATGCATGGGTGCGTGTGTGTGTGTGCAGCGTAGAGTGACAGAGAGAGGGAAAAAAAGAGAGAAGGGGAGGAGAGTAAAAGATAGAGAAGCAAGGAGGGGGAAGACAAAGAAATTGCCAGTGACAGTGTTTATATAGATATGTATGTCCATCGTTTGATTAACCAGTCTAATATGTGTGTGTGTGTGAATGTACATGTGAATATATGCGTGAAGGTGTGTGTGTGTGAATATACATGTGAATATATGCGTGAAGGTGTGTGTGTGTGTGCGTGTGTGTGTGTGTGTGTGAATGTGTGTGTGTATGTGCGCATGTATCTATATATATATGTGTGTGTAATGTATAGATGAGTGGTGAAAGGATGGTGAAAGATAGACTGAGAGCGTGTGTGAGTGCATGTATATATGCACGAGTGTGTATGTGTTAGCGTATGTGTGTGTGTGTGTGTGTGTTTATACTGCATACAATACTCAATCTAGACGTGCGCGCGCGAAAGATAGAGGGGGGGAAGTGTGCGATTGCATACAATGGAAGAGAAAGTATAAGCCGATGTGTTTGTATGTGTTAGTGTGTGTGTGTGTGTGTGTGCATGCGAGTGTGTGTACTTTATAATTTTGTTCATTCAGTACGTAGTATATGTATGTATGTATGTATGTGAGGACAAGAAGAAAGAGAAAGAGGGGGGAGGCAGAGAAAAGTGAAGGCTACAAAGACTGTGTATGTGTGCGTGTGCGTGTGCGTATGCGTGTGCGTGTGCGTGTGTGTGTGCGTTTGTGCGTGTGTATTTGTGTGTGGCAACACTGAGTGAAAAATAATTTTTAATAAAATAAAATATAAAAACCACCAGAAATATTCCTTTAATTTTACTTCATTATTTAGTTAAACCTACATTCTACACACACACACACACACACACACACACACACACACACACAGACAGATATACTGTATGTAGCACTAACTCATACAGAGACACAAGCACAATTATGTGCGCATGCACCTGCATATATATGTGTGTGTGTGTCTGTCTGTGTGTCTGTGTGTGTCCGTGTGTGTGTGTGTGTGTGTGTTCGTGTGTGTGTGTGTGTGTGGGTGCGTATGTGTGAGTGTGTGTGCGTGCATATATATATACACATATATATATATGCTGAGCAATATTCTAATACATACAAACACACACCTTTTAGAAGATATATTTGCTTGCCATGTGATTTTTCAAAATTTTTGTTTAGTCTTCCTTTTCTCATTTCTCTCCTCCCCTTCCACCTCTTCCTTCCCCTTTTCCTTTTCCTCCTCCTCTTCCTCCCCTTCTCCCCTTCATTGCTACCGTCACCAGCACCTAGTTTTTATTATATTCATAATTTATATAATAAATGCTACTTTATAGAGAAATAAACGTTCTGTATCACAGTCAAATCGAAGTTCCTGCCTTACGTTGCGTAATATTAAATAACTATAGGAAGAAAAAGAAAATGGCATTGATAATAATAGTTGTCTGTATTATAGGCACATGGCCTGAAATTTTTTGGGAAGGGGCTTGTCGATGTAATCAACCTCAGTGTTCAACTTGTACTTTTTTGATCGATCCTGAAAGGATGAAAAGTAAAGTCGATCCCGGCGTAATTTGAACTCAGATATATAAAGACGGACGAAATGTGGCTAAGCATTTCGTCCGGCGTGCTAACGTTTCTACCAGCTCGTCGCCTTTTAACTAATAATGATAATAATGATCTTTTTACTATAGGCACAAGGCCTGAAATTTGGAGGGAGTGGGTGAGTCGATTACATCGACCACAGTGCGTAACTGGTACTTATTTAATCGACACCGAAAGGATGAAAGGCAAAGTCGAGCTCGGTGGAATTTGAACTATACCGCTAAGCATTTCGCCCGGCTTGCTAACAATTCTTATTTCTTTATTGCCCTTAAGGGGCTAAACATAGAGAGGACAAAAAGGAAAGACAAAGGGATTAAGTCGATTACATCGACCCCAGTGCGTAACTGGTACTTAATTTATCGACTCCGAAAGGATGAAAGGTAAAGTCGACCTCGGCGAAATTTGAACTCAGAACGCAAAGACAGATGAAATACCGCTAAGCATTTCGCCCGGCGTGCTAACGTTTCTGCCAGCTCGCCGCTTTAACTACTACCACTATTACTACTACTACTACTAATAATAACAATGGTTTAAAATTTTTGTACAAGGCCAGCAGTTTTGGGCAAAGGGCTAAGTCGATTAAATCGACTCCTGTACTCGACTGGTACTTATTTTATCAACCCCGAAAATACAAAAGGCAAATCGATCTCGGTGGAAATTTGAACTCAGAACGTAGACCAATGAAATGCAGCTAAGCATTTCGCCCAGCGTGCTAACGATTCTGCCAGCTCACCGCCTTTATAAAGATAATAATTATAATAAGTGCTTTGGTGCAGCACTAGGCAGTGGCTCACATGGTTTCTAACCTTCACCTATTGAAATAGTTATCATGCGCCTGTTTTGTGTTGGTGTAAAAGATGGGCTACAGATTTGCTTGTCAGTTGTTTGATTAGCCATGTGTTGTGAAGGATTATTTGGGGGTTGAATAAGTCATCTCTGGAAACATGAGTATTATGTTCGTCATCCTTAAACAAAACCTAATCCAGGGACCTTTGAGCGTAATGGGCTACTCGATCTGAAGAAAATTCTAACTAGGTTCCACCTGCAAGGTCATGCACTGTTTATCTTGATACGAGATCACTATGTCGCACACATATGGTTGTGATGCATCTGCCTGGTGTACCCCAATCGTATGGGTAGTCATGATTGGTATGGCGAGTTTCATATATTTGTATACATTGATGGCATGTGCTGCTGCTGCTCTCTCTCAATAATACCAACAATAATAAACGACATAGCATGCCCAAGTGACAGCAGGATCAACGTGAAAGAAAAAGAAAACAGCTATGACGATTTGAAGTGGGAAATACGAAGGTTGTAGTCAACGAAGAGAGCAGACGTGATACCACTTGCAAGTACCAGCACTCAACTACCAGCATGGTTGAAAAAGGTTGGTGCAAGTGTGAAGGTAGAACACCAACAAAAATCAGCATTGCTCGGAACTCCAAGAATTCTTCACAGGGTTCTTGAAGCATGGCCAGTAAACAAGTGTCACCTTAGTCTGTTGGCTGTGGATAGCTGACACTTTCCATCATACCCACCAAAATAAGCTGTGAGTGTTCATATAACAACAACAACAACAACAACAATAATAATATCATGTAGATTGTTTTGCCTTGGGGCTACAGCAAATATTCTGCTCAATACCACAGGTTTGCTTGTCAGTTGTTTGACCTTAACCAGTTGAGCATGTCCCTTAGTAGCTGATCATATGTGCATCTCTGATCACGAGAAGAAGTAGTGGGGAAGCATCATTGCCATGTGTTGAGAGGAATTCTTTGGGGTTTGGACAATTCCCCTTTGGAAACATGGGTGTTTCATTCAACATCCTTAAAAAACCCTTATTCAAGGACCTTTTGAGCGGGATGGGCTACTCGAACTGAAGAAATTCTAACTGGTTCCCACCTGCAAGGTCATGCGCTGCTAAACTTGATATGAGATCACCATGTCGCGCACATATGGTTGTGATGCATGTGTCTGGTGCACCCTTATCGGACGGGTAGTCATGATGGGTATATTGGGCTTCGTGTATTTTACCGTAGTGTCACTTTGATAACATGCACTGCTCTCTCACTCAACAACAACAACAACAACAACAACAATAATAATAATAATAATAATGATAATGATAATGATAATGATAATGATAATGATAATAATAATAAGGAATGCACAAAAAGCTGACTGAAAACTTTAACAACATACTAGCAGAGCCAGAGACAATGCCTGAATGGCTCACGAAAGGGAAAACCATCTTAATCCCCAAATCCACGGAAACGGAGAAACCACAAAACTATAGACCTATAACCTGTCTCCCTACGAT
The DNA here is from genome assembly GCF_046866305.1 of Octopus bimaculoides. Classification (NCBI taxonomy): domain Eukaryota; kingdom Metazoa; phylum Mollusca; class Cephalopoda; order Octopoda; family Octopodidae; genus Octopus; species Octopus bimaculoides. The sequence continues at coordinate 75,462,178 of NC_142929.1, read as the reverse complement.
CTACAAAGCCTTTACTGCAATAATATCGCAGAGATTGAGTAAGCACCTGGAAAATAACAACCTGTTTCCAGAAGAGCAGAAGGGATGCTGCAAGGGCTCATACGGCTGTAAAGATCAATTAATGATCAATAAAGCCATAGCTGAAGACAGCCGCAGAAAGAAGAAAGGCCTCAGTATGACCTGGATCGACTACCGAAAGGCTTTCGACAGTGTTCCCCACACGTGGATCCTCGAAACACTAGCCATAAACAAGGTGGCACCAATTATTATAAAATACATAAGGCACTCAATGAACAAATGGCAGACAGTGCTACAGCTCCAAACAAAAGAGGGACTTGTGAAAACGAAAGCCATCCCCATTAGGAGAGGAATATTCCAGGGAGACACGCTCTCTCCACTCCTGTTCTGCCTGGCACTCACACCTTTAACTGAATTGCTAAATAGAACTGGATGCGGATACAAATGTTACGGCAAAACAGTCAGCCACCTTTTATATATGGATGACCTAAAATTATACGCTAGAAATGATAAAGAGCTGGAAACACTACTACAGACAGTACTTGGATTTACCAAGGAAATAGAAATGAAATTCGGATTAGAAAAATGTGCCAAAGCAACCCAGAAAAGAGGAAAACTAGTTAAGAGTAGCAACATCACACCAGATAAAGCCAATGAAATAAGAGAACTCTGCCCTAGGTGTCGGGAATACACTCAGCAAGAAATGGAAACAAAATTGAAAGAAGAGGATAAATGCTAAGCGGCATTTCTTCTGGCTGTTTACATTCTGAGTTCCAATAATGCCTAGACCGATTTTGACTTTAATCCTTTAGAGGTCGATGAAATAAGTACCAGTTGAGCACATGGGTCAATGTAATCAACAAGTGCCTTCCCGTAAAATATTTCAAGCCTTTAGTAAAAAGGATTATTATTATTATTGAGTGAGAGAGCAGTGCATGCCATCAAAGTGACACTGGGGTAAAATATACAGTTCATTCTTTTGTTTTCTTTGTTGCATAATGCTCAACAAATGTTTTTACGTTCATAAATTCTGATGATCAATTTAATTTGTTTGTTCTCGCTGATAAACCTAATCAATGCACACACACACACACACACACACACACACACACACGCACACACACACACACAAATAACTTTCAGCCATTTTGTCAAAATGGCTGATAGTTAGCAAGGTGAGACACACATAAGAAAGAAGAAAGCAAAGGACCACTGATGATGTCACAGAAGTGTGACGAAAGAACTCTGGCCGAAATAGGATTAATGTAATATAACGTAATATAAAGCTGAAGCAAATTAACACCAAATATACAGTGCGTGTGTTTTTATTGGCTAAACTGGCAATATGACACACACACACACACACACACACACACACACATATATATATGTATATATACATGTATGTGTGTGTGTGTGTTTGTATCCCCAACATCACTTGACAACCGATACTGGTGTGTTTATGTCCCCGTAACCTAGCGGTTCGTCAAAGGAGACCGATAGAATAAGTACTAGGCTTACAAAGAATAAGTCCTGGGGTAGATTTTTTCGACTAAAGGTAGTGCTCCAGCATGGCCGCAGTCAAATGACTGAAACAAATAAAAGAATATATATATGTACACAAACATACATACATATATATATGTATATATGTATATGTATATATATATATATATATATATATATATATATATATATATATATATATATATATCCATAAATATCGCCATCCATTTCAGTATGTTGGAGAAGCAACTCTAGCTAATCCCTGTATATTTATGATGATAAATGGTTTTACCGATAAAGGTTTTTTCATACTGAACTACTTGGCAAAATTGTTAATTATTAATTCTATTACTAATTGACGATTCCCTTTCGTTATTCTTGTATATTTTATATTTGATACCTCTAAGTTAGATGGTTAAACCGTAATCCCTTCACACGGGATTTTTTTCATACGGGACTATTTGTGACGCACATGGAATAGATTTCTTTGGGGTGAGGTGTCTGAACTCACTAGCCGATGAATTCGTAAGTGTCTTTCCTCTCGTTGGTTTTTGGTGTCGCATGGCCAAAAATTACCGTGAATTTGTTAGAGACACTTTCAAATTTATCAGAATGTTGGGCTGAAGAGTCGGAATAGAGTAATTTCATACTCTTAACCGTGAAACGTCGTATCCAACTAACTAAAGGCAGGTTTGGTTTTGCTTTTCCCTCGGGTTTTTTGTTCTATGTGTGCCATAAATATCGCCATCCATTTAGAGAAAAAATTTGTAGTTTAGAACCAGTAGTTCTTTGACTGCTATTTCTAAATTTTCAGTATGTTGGAGAAGCAACTCTAGCTAATCCCTGTATATTTATGATGATAAATGGTTTTACCGATAAAGGTTTTTTCATACTGAACTACTTGACAAAATTGTTAATTAGTAATTCTATTACTAATTGACGATTCCCTGCCCTTATTCTTGTATATATATATATATATATATATATATATATATATATATATATACATATATATATATATATATATATAAACATATATAACCATTTCCATTCCGGTCATTCCACAATGTAACCGCGTTGGCGATTTTTTATTCCTCCGTCTTCCCTTCTTTGGACTTTCCTATATTTCCGACGAAGAGCTCCGCTCGAAACGTCAAATTCTCTTTCTTTCCTTTCCTGAGCGTCCAGTAACACAATATCTGTATCACGTCCTCGCGTTGTTGTTTTTTGTTGTTTTTCGTCGTTTTTTTAAAACTCACTATATATACATACATATACATATAACTTCCTTTCTCCCTCCCCCTCTCTCTCTCTTTATATATATATATATATATATATATATATATATATATATATATACACACATATACACATATATATATAATACGCCCTGTGTCATCAGTTTGTATTTAATACACTATATATATTTGTATTTACACTTATTGCATTGTTAATTATTCTCCTTCGTATATTCCACTATATTCCACTACTACCTATTATATTCAACTTACTTAGAGGTATCATGTATTCAACGTCAGCCTTTTTACTCTCCAAGCATGTACTTCTTGATTTACGCAGAACAAAAACGGGAATAATTTGAAATTATAGATTGAACATTCAGAAGGCCAAGGTATGTTGGTGCCGTCTCATGTCTATTCAAGAAGTATTGTTCTTCAGGAACTTTTGTAGTGAATATGAATAATGATGCTTATTATGTACATTTGTAACTTTTGCACAGAATGTGTCAAATATGTTGTAAATGCGCAGCTTTTGCATGAACTAAACCTGCTGTCCCTTCAAAGCATTTAGAAAATGAACGTATCTTGTTAGTTAGATCATGTAGCCATCTGTAAATATGGATATATTTGGGTAGTTTTGAATTCATACACATGTAGAACATTGTGAAACTAGGTAGAGCATTTATAGTAGAAAACAGCATGATGTAAAATAACGAGTAATTTATTGATTGCGACATACTGTACACAGTTACAGTAATCAAACCTGTATAAAATATTTGGTGAGTGATAAATATAATTTTATTATTTTTCAGCTAATTTGGTATTTTTATTTACATCCTTATACTCTCATTAACAACTTTCATCAAACACATTTTCAACAATACCGCCTATTGCAAAAATCGAATGCAGTAATCCCCCGACTATCGCGGGTGTTACGTTCCACCCCCACCTCATCCCGCGATAGGTGAATATCTGTGAAGTAGAAACAGTACTGTGTATATTTTAAAAAATTATTCTTATAATTTATATATATTTATTTTATTATTTTTTTTTAATATATTTAAGCTTTTATAAACTCTCCCCACACTCTTAGGAGATTCGTTTTCCATACAGTATGTGCGATTCTTTGTTTACTCATCTACGGTAGACTACGAATTTTGTTTTGATACATTTCAGTTAATGTGTTATACAGTGCAGTACTGTAATGATTTTTATTTCTCAATTTTTAGGCCTGAAAATGCTTATTTTGCCACAGAAATAGGTTAAATCTAAAAAAATCTAAATACCTATCGGCCGCAGAAACCGGCGATTGATACTAGCAGGTTGCTATTCTGGGGAGGAAAGACTGAGTCTAATGGCTAGTGTGGGACCAGAGATGGGTTGGAGGAAAGAAAAGTGACGGGAGGTGGAGATGCGAATGTGTCGAGGGGTCAGTGATGGGGATATGAGACCAGACAGTACCAAGAAGCTGAGGAGAAGCTATTAATGTAGTTACGATTGATACTATCAATTGTAACGATAGGAATGGGATTTGCCCACTTTATAGGAGCAAGTCATGGAGCACCATTTAAAGGATTAAGAAGAAAATAGGGAAGGCCAACTCATGGTATGATAGCCACAAATACCAGAGCGTCATGTTCGTCGACACCACCCCTAGAGGCGAACTGGCGTACCGCTTTAGAAGGGCCCTAGACAAACTTAAGCTAAGAATTAAGGTTGTTGAAAGGCCAGGCAACCTTATCAAATCTCTTATCGGTAGAACCTACCCTTTTAGTAGAACCCCCTGTACTGATAGGAACTGTACTGTATGTAGATTTAGCCCACAAACAAACTGTAAAGCCAGAAATGTAGTCTATAGTATAAGATGTACAGAGGGACGATGCAGTAACAAGACAACGACGTACGTAGGGGAAACGGCATAGGAGAGCGGGTAAATGAACATTGGAGAGAACTTAAAGAAGAGAAGAGCTCATCAGTTCTGTACCAGCACGCTGAGCAGGAACACGGAGGCTCACTCAACAACATAGAAGTTAAAATCTTGTCTACACACAGAACAGACGCAACACTTAGACAAATTACAGAAGCTACACACATAATAGAAGATAAACATAGCCTGAATAGGAAATTGGAATGGAACACTAGCACCCCACCCAACACACCACAACGTATGACAAAATAAAATCCCCATAAACTGATAACAATTTGAACAAAATATAATACAAAACACAGATAAACAAATGGAATTAAATAACTATATACGTTAACAAAATTAAATTGAAATACAAACAAAAAAAGAAAAACTAGAAAAAAATAACAAGTAGGTATAAACACATGAACAAATAAATATAAACAAATTAAACGAACATGTATAAACAGGGGATACAGATAATACAGGCACTCCCCCCACACACACACGCACTTACTAAACATAGACACACATAGAGGGATACGCATGCGCAAATAAAGACATACAATAGGAATACAAAATACAAAATGGCTGATCGTTAGTAAGGAAAGACACCCAAATAGGAAAGAAGAAAGCAAAGGACCACTGATGAGGTCACAGAAGTGTGACGAAAGAACTCTGGCCGAAATAGGATTAATGTAATATAAAATAAAGTTGAAGCAAATTAACACCAAATATACAGTGCGTGTGTTTTTATTGGCTAAACTGGCAACATGACCATCCCCAAATACAACAATATATGTTTCAACACACGATTTCAAATCAAGAATCTTGCAAAACAAATATATAAACGTGTGTGTGTGTATATATATATATATATATATATATATATATATATATATATATATATATGTTGTTGTACTTGGGGATGGTCATATTGCCAGTTTAGCCGATAAATAAATATATATATATATATATAGTACTTGTGTATATAAGATTGACCAGTGACCGGTCTGTCAATATGCTAGAAGAAGCTCACTTAAAAAATTCTCAAATTCTCAAATTCTCAAATAAGTGAGCTTCTTCTAGCATATTGACAGACCGGTCACTGGTCAATCTTATATACACAAGTACTATAATCTTTTTAGGATCTCGAAAAAAATTTTTTCATGAACCTTCTGATTCTTTTAATGTGCTAGTTTCCTGGTATTAAATTGATATTAATTAATATCGAATTTTTACCATTTTATGTTATATATATATATATATATATATATATATATATATATATATATATATATATATATATATATATATATATATGTATGTAAATCTATCAGCACTTAGTTATCTATTAATGAATCAATCTATTTATCTGTCAATGTATATACTTATTAATTGTTGAATCTGTTGGAAGCGGCAGAGCCCATGACCTTTGCAGGTCCTTCATGACTGGTAAGTTTGATGACATTTATGTTTTTTTTAAAGTATTGCAGGTCAACTCCTATAGGAAAGATATGAGCAGGGAGAAGATTCCAGCAGGTTGCTATTCTGGGGAGGAAAGACTGAGTCTAGTGGCTAGCGTGGGACCAGAGATGGGTTGGAGGAAAGAAAAGTGACGGGAGGTGGAGATGCGAGTGTGTCGAGGGGTCAGTGATGGGGATATGAGAACAGACAGTACCAAGAAGCTGAGGAGAGGCTATTAATGTAGTGATAGAAAAGACAGAGGGGATAGACAGCACGCCTGTTGGTCAGAGGCTGGAACTTGTCAATTCAGGATTGCGTGTCCATTAGTCGAGTGGCACTTTTCTAGATGCGGTTCAGAATGTTTATGTAACACATCACCATTTCAGATGTGGGAGTAACAATCCACTGAGGGCCGCACATAAGACTTGTAAAGTATCAAAAGTTGATGGGGCGGAGATATTTGTTGTTGGCACTCCGTCGCTTACGACGTCGAGGGTTCCAGTTGATCCGATCAACGGAACAGCCTGCTCGTGAAATTAACGTACAAGTGGCTGAGCACTCCACAGACACGTGTACCCTTAACATAGTTCTCGGGTATATTCAGCGTGACACAGTGTGACAAGGCTGACCCTTTGAAATACAGGAAGTAAGAATGAGAGAAAGTTGAGGTGAAAGAGTACAGCAGGGTTCGCCACCATCCCCTGCCGGAGCCTCGTAGAGCTTTTAGGTGTTTTTGCTCAATAAACACTCACAACGCCCGGTCTGGGAATCGAAACCGCGATCCTATGACCGCGAGTCCGCTGCCCTAACCACTGGACCATTGCGCCTCAGTGCGGAGATATATATACATATATAAATATACATACATATATGCGTGTGTTAGCCACGTAACGGCGCACCTGCTTCTCTCACATTATTCTTTTCTTTCCCTCCAGGTTTTTTTCCTCTTTCTACTTTCTGATGAAGAGACATATACGAAAGGTCACATCCCTTCTTTTTTCTGTCTTAAACTCTGAGTATCAATCTAATACATTCACTGTGTACGCCCTTTTGACATTTTTTGCTTTTTGATTTTGTTTTTATTTTTGATATGCCTGTGCGCACACACACACAGACACACAGACACAGACACACACACAAATATAAATATTTATAAACAAATTAAAATAACGCACAAACAAAAACAAATATGAGTGAACACTACATAAAGGTGAGAAGTAACCTTTCAGGTTAAAACAGCACACACACACACACACACACACACACACACACACACACACACACACACACACACACACACACACACACACACACACACATGCAAAAATGTCAAAATGGAATATGGAAGGGATTAATGGAAAAAGAACGAAAGACACGCAGAAAGGAGACACATGAAACCTTTCATCAGCAGTGGAAACCTAGATTTCAAGCGTAGTTTCGACGTCTTTAAGTCCGAAGACTTCAAATTTCATGGTACTGCTAGAGTTGTTGAGTCAGTGATACAGGGAATATCACTCAGGCTGCGAACAAAATGCAAGTAGGACGGAAAATTACGGATAAAAACACTACAATAATAGAATATGTATATATATGCATACATACACACACAGATAACTATGTATGTATGTATTATGTATGTATGCATGTATTTATGTACAGGGGTTGGACAAAATAATTGAAACACCTAGCATCATACCATCATAATTTTGAAATATCTATAAAACCGCCAAAAGCTTGTTTATTTTTATGTTTTTTGATTTATTATTAGTGTTGCTTAATATGTTTTGCTAAAATTGCTGTTTCTTTTCAGATATCATCGGAAAAAGGTAATCAAAATTCATTAAAATGACAGATCTATCGGACTTTCAAAGCGGTCAAATTGTTCGTGCTCGTATGGCAGGCGCTAGCGTAACAAAAACAGCGGAAATGTCTGGTGTATCAAAAAGTACTGTCTCGAAAGTAATGACAGCCTTTGAGAAAGAGGAAAAAACCTCCTCGTTGAAACAAAACTCCGGAAGAAAACCAAAACTTTCAGATAGGGACTGTCGGACTCATACGCATATTGTTAGAAAGGATCACAAAAGTACAGCTCTCAAAACTACTGCAGAGCTTAATGACCACCTCGAGAACCAGTTTCGACAAAAATTGTTCGCTGGGAGCTGCACAAAGCCGGATTTCACGGGAGGGCTACAATCAGAAAACCACTACTTTCAAAAACAAACTGCAAAGCGTTTAGAGTGGAGTAAAAACCTACAGAATTGGTCCCTAGAGCAGTGGAAGAATGTTATTTTCTCGGATGAGTCATCCTTTACCCTATTTCCGACCACCGGTTGATTATACGTGTGGAGACTGCCAAAAGAAGCATTTGACCTAGACTACCTTCTTCCAACTGTTAAACATGGAGGAGGATCTGTAATGATCTGGGTGGGGGGGGGGGGGCTATATCTGGGACATCCGCCAGCCCAATGGTTTTCTTTAATGGCAGAATTAATAGTCAAAACTATTTAAGTATTTTATCTGATCAAATTCATCCTATGGTTGCGGAACTGTTTCCGGAGGGAAACGCAATCTTTCAGGATGATAATGCACCAATTTACACAGTTAAAGTTGTTACTGAAAGGCACGAGGAACATTCTAGTGAAGTTGAACATCTTGTCTGGCCACCACAAAGCCTAGATCTTAATATTGTTGAACATTTATGGTGCATTTTAGAAAAATAAGTAATGAGTCGATATCCTCCACCATCATCACTACAAGAACTGGAGACTGTTTTAGCTGAAGAATGGACAAAAATTCCTTTGGAAACAATTCAAACTTTGTACAAGTCCATACCTCATAGAATTTGTAATTACTGCCAAAGGCGGACCTACCCCATATTAAAATAAATTTGTTTGAAATTTTAAGCTGTTTCCATTATTTTGTCCAACCCCTGTATATATGTATACACACACACACACACACACACACACACACACACACACACACACACACACATATATATATATATATATATGTACATATATATACATATATATATATACATATATATATGTATATATATATATATATATATATATATATATATATAAGCAATGTTAATTCTCTAAATGAAGTATTAACAGTAACTGCACGATAAAGTGTAGTATATTGCCACTTAAGTGTGGCTGACCCCTAGGGGTGGATGTTACTGTTGCTTTTAGCCCCAGCTTTAAGCAGGAGGAGATGTCCTCCTGGGGCTAAAAGCAACAGTAACATCCACCCCTAGGGGTCAGCCACACTTAAGTGGCAATATACTACACTATATATATATATATATATATATATATATATATATATATATATATATATATATATATATATATATATATATAGATATGCAGGGCAGGGAATCGTCAATTAGTAATAAAATTAATAATTAACAATTTTGCCGGGTAGCTCAGTATGAAAAAACCTTTTCGGTAAAAAACATTTATAATCATAAATATATAGGGATTGACAGTAACCTGCTTCTCCAACATACAGTAGTTCTTTGACTGCTATTTCTGAATTCTCAGTATGTTGGAGAAGCAGGTTACTGTCAATCCCTATATATTTATGATTATATATATATATATATATATATATGTATATATGAACATACGTCTTCATACACATAGGTGCATGTCTGTACATACACACACATATACACATGCTTGTAAACGCAAACTGTTGACTTGAATTTCAGTTATTTCCCTTTCAGCCGTCCAGCCTATTCTCCTCATATATCTTCATATCATATTGTTTCTTCACTTCGCTCGCTATTTACCATTCAGAAAGGCAGCCATCTTTTAGCTGTCTTTCAATGAAGCTAATTACCAATTGACTGGTATCTTTGAATTCCGAAAATCAAGCAAGTAAACTCAATTTGCCACACAAGCATGAGATAATAGAATATCTATTGATTAAAGAACACTGTAAGACAGGTCTTGCGGCCAACAGCTATATTATCAGCCTAACAGTAAGTCTTTAACCGATCGAGAAGCCCTTTTAAAGCAGTTTAAAACACACACGCATACAGACATGCACACACATATGCACACACACACACATACACACACACACACACGTGTACGTGCATATGTGTGTGTATTTGTGTGTGTGCCTATGTGCGTGTGTATGTATATATCACAAATATATATGCATCTATACACGTATACATACACACACATATATTTATATGTACATATATTCAAACACACACACACACACACACACACACACACACACACACACACACACACATATATAAGTATGCGTGTCAATATATTAGTCAATACAAGAAACCCTCGGTACTTTGATATAAAACTCTTTTTCAATCCAGTCTAGGTTCTTAAGTGGAAACTTTTCTCTGATTTTTGTGATCAAAGAAATGGCAACACAGGAAAACATGAGGTTCGTTGAAATTCCAGTTGTCTCCAAAATACAATGCAAGGCGTGCGTATTGCCAATCTGTTTATGTCAACACACACACACACACACACACACACACACACACACACACACACACACACACACACACACACACAAGTTATTTATAAATTACTGCTATGTATGTATGTATGTATGTATGTATGTATATATATATATATATATATATATATATATATATATATATGTACATAATGATCTAAATATATTACACACACACACACACATACACATATATGTATGTATATATATATTTATATATTTATATAAATAAATGCATATACACATATATATATATGTAGATAGATACATACATGCATGCATGCATACATACATACATACATACATACATGCATGCATGCATACATACATACATGCATGCATACATACATACATACATACAGACATACATACATACATACATACATACATACAGAGAGATCTAAATTCGTATGTTGTAAACAACATACTATACTCGCTGGTAAGAAGTAAACTTCTAAAAAGGATAGAGAAAATTCGAAGGGTTGCTTTGGTATAATGGTAGTATGTCTCTCATGTTCACAGAAATTAAGGAGTGGAGTTTAAGTGTCACGCACAATCTTCGACTTTTCTCTCCCAAGGTGGTTTTGAAAAAAAATTTTATCCACTGTTCCACTGGCTAATATTAATGTTTGTTTTTGAGTCAAATTATAACTAAAACAATTTAACAATAGGCCAAAGTACTACTCAATAATTTTTCGTTTCTACAAGTAAAACATCAACTCTGAGTCCCAAGTTTCGGTTTGGTTGCCTCCAGCAGATAGACCAATAGAGGTGAGCATGCCGAAACTTCCAAGTCACTGTCAAATTTTTCCTTGCAAAAATTAACACACACACACACACACACACACACATACACACACACACACACACACACACACACACACACACACAACTGGTACTTAATTTATCAACCCTGAAAGGATGAAAGACAAAGTCGACCTTGGCGGAATTTGAACTCAGAACATAAAGACAGAGCTGTTGAAATATTGCAGGTGCAACCTTCAGACCAAATGGCAATCTATTATATTTATATAGTCCTCTGTGCGTATTCACTTTTAGAAACTTCGGATAATAAAAGTTATGTTTCCTTAGGAAGGTGGACTTAATAGTAAGTTTAATAATTAGTATGTATCGCTGAATGTGGTCTTGTAAGATGTACATATCGCCCGCTACTCTACTTATTGAGGTAAGGTAAGTTGTAACATAGAAAAGGTAACGGAAAGTGTTTCTAGAAAAGGTTAGTTTATAACACGATACTGTTTTTAATATTTATTGTGGTCAAGCCGCATTTCGTCCGTCTTTACGTCCTGAGTTCAAATTCTGCCGAAGTCGACTTTGCCTTTCATCCTTTCGAGGTCGATAAAATAAGTACCATTTCAGCACTGGGATCGATGTAATCGACATACTCCTTGAAATTGCTGTTATGCTCTACAGTTTTATTATTCACATCCAAACCGGAATTGACTGAAACGTTAATACTTCAACCGAAATATATATCTAAAGAAAAGAAGAAAAAAAGGTTACAGCCCTACTGTGGTCTCGGTTGAAATCTCATTGGGTTTGATTTTTTCCCCTTTCATCTCTACATCGGATTGATTTATTTTTCTCCGACAAATCTAATGTTTTGTAGCCAATCAAAAAATCATTATCATATATCATTTTTTTCACCTTCTTATTTTTTGGTTGTTTTGTTACTGTATCTGATTCTTGCTTTTGATGTCAGGAACCTAAGACAGTGTGGTAGAATAAATTCCCTTCCATGTTTTATATTCCTGGGAAGATTTCAGCCTATAACTATAGGTTAAATGAAATGTTCGTCGTTGATAACCTTTGAGCTGAACTATTGAGACATCTGGAGCATATTTACAGACTGAAGAGATTTAAGTCCTGAAGACAAGGTCGTCAGTTTTACATTCCATCCCCCACTTCTCAACATAGCCTGGTAGTGGCTGTATCTGATACTAACCCAGTATTTCGAAATCGAAGCGAAGAGAATCCGTCACCCTGGATAGGGGTTCATTCCAGGTACTATGAGCAGGGACCAGCTGTGTCTGAAACAGTGTAAGGTAGGATCGTCGTATTCTTTTGTAAGGACTGAGGTCACAATCCACAACATAAATTCACTACCTATTATTCAAGAAGAATGCTCACTATCTACTAATTAAGGTCACAGCCGACTACTTAAGGCCACTATCTACTATTCGTGGTCTCTACACATTACCCAAGATCAATACTTACTACCTCAAATCATTACCCACTATCAAATGTTACTAATCACTACCAAAGAGGAATATCAACTATCTGAGATAACTACCCACTACTCAAGGTCATTATTCATGATCTAAGGTCATTATTAATTATTTAAGGTCACTACATACTACCGAAAATCATACCTATTTACCAATTACTGAAATATGTAATCTTGACAGAAAAATACGAAAATTGTTGACAATGCATAGAATGCACCACCCAAAGGCAGATATAGAACTACTTTATCTGCTAAGAAAAGAGGGAGGCCGTGGACTTTTACAACTGGAATTAACAATGAAGATTGCCACAATTGGCCTAGACACTTACCTGAAAAACTCTGAAGACTGGATGTTAAAACTTGTCTCAAAACATGAAGCTAAGAAAGCATCATACTCAGTAACAAAACAGGCAAAGGAATATCTAAGTGAATTCCAAATACAACAAATTCCAGAATTAGACGAACTAGAAACAAGCACAGAAAAAGCTAAGCGTTTGAAAACCTGTGCTAAAACTGCTGCCTTAGATATTCTTACTGATAAATGACAAGAAAAACCTCTCAATGGCAAATACCCACAGAGAGCTAATAGTGCCGATGTTGACAAAGCCCTTACTCATCAATGGCTAATGGCTTCTGGCTTAAAATCAAAAACAGAAGGGTTTATTATAGTAGCCCAAGATCAATACTTACCTACAAGAAACTACCAGGCCAACATATTAAAGAACGGTAACTTCCCAACATGTATATGTCAACAACAAAGTGAAACCATTGATCATGTTGTCTCCATGTGCAGTCTTCTTGCGCCTACAGAGTATCTCAACAGGCATGATAGAGCTGCACAATATATTCATTGGATAATTTGAAAAAACCTGGACCTGCCCCATGATGAAAACTGGTGGGAACACAAACCACCTCCAGTGCTTGAAAATGATCACATCCCACTCCTCTGGAACTTCACCATTCAAGCTGACAGAAAGATAGATGCAAATAGGCCAGACATTATATTGAAAAACTTCAGGCAAAAATCATGCCTCCTCATTGATATGACTGTCCCAATCGATATAAACATATCTGTCAAAACCTACCAAAAACTGAGCAAGTATAACGATCTTGAAATAGAAATTAGTAAAATGTGGAACCTGAAGACTAAAACAATACCTGTTGTCATAGGTGCCATAGGAATGACAGCAAAAGGGGCTGATTGTTACCTAGCTCAGATATCAGGAAACCCCAAAATGGCAGAAATTCAAAAGATAGTGCTCATGGGAACTGCCCATATCCTACATAAAATACTGTCTATGTAATCTCAAATTTTAAAATAAACATAATTTTCTTATGATTTCTTAAACATTCTCTAGAACAATACTATGTACAAAACCAAATATATGGCACCCTAGGCATAACACCAGCATGAACTTCTGACTTGTTGTCTCTTGAGGTCTGTGGGTGAGTCTTGGAGCCAACTTGTACAAATGCAAATCAAAAGACAAACATAAAATAATAATAATAATGATAATAATAACAACAACAACAACACCAACAACAATAATAATAATAATAATGATAATAAATTTTTATATGAGATTTTCACATTCAGACAAACAGGTATCATTTTAGGTGGCAACAAAGAATGCTGATAAGATAAACCAAGTAGAAAGCATGTTGAAATATTCTGATTTAAAAATAAAGCTGGAGAAAAAAAACCAAGACATCTCGCAATAAAAGTGAAAGTAGTTCCATTAGTTATCATCGGATCATTGGGTTCAATTCCTTAAAAAACTATCATATCAACTCGAACAGCCGGATATCAAAACAGATTATACGAGTGCTCAAAAACTCGACCCTCCTTGGAAACGTCGATATTCTTAGAAAGGGTCTTTCTGTTTAAGGTTTCTGTTGAAGTTTCACAGTTAACATGAAGAAAAAGCAAATAAAATCGATATTGCATACCCATAACAATGATAATGATGATGATGATGATGATGATGATGATGATGATGATGATGATGATGATGATGATGATGACGATGATGACGATGACGACGATGACGATGACGATGATGACGACAACGACGATGACGACGACAACGACGATGACGACGACGACAACAACGATGATAACGATGACGATGATGATCATCACATGTTAATGCTTATGTGGAGAAGGAAAGGGAGAGAGAGAGAGAGAGAGAAAGAGAGAGTCGGGGGTGTTAGTGTGAGTAAAAATGTTGTCGCTCACATCACAACGTCTTGCCTCACCAAACATTCAGAAGAAAACCAGTGACTGTAACCATTCCAAGACATTGCATCTTGCGCAACAATTGCCTCATATCACAAATGGTGCCAGATATGTTCAAACAGAATCTAACCAATGCCAAAAATGGAAAGACAGATATTTTGTAAAACAATATCAACCGGTGCGGTGGCGGCGGCGGCAGCGGTGGTGGTGATGTTGGCGACGACAACGGCGACGATGATGACGGGGGTGCTGCTGCTAATGTTGATAAAGATGGCGCTAACGGCGATGACAATGATGAGATAAAGACGCAAACGATAAAGATGATGATGGTGATGAAGATGATGATAACGATGATGATGATGATGATGATGACGAAGATGACGACGACGACGATGATAATAGTGATGATGATGATGATGTGAAGGAGGGGCAAGATAGGAGGAAAGTGGAAGAGAAGGTGAAGAGAGGAGTGGAGGCAGTGGAGGTGAGGAGGAAAAGAGGAAAAGGAAGAGAAGGAGAGATCAAGTAAAGGAGGTGTGAGAGGGAGGTGGGTATGAAGGGAAGGTAGAGGTAAGGAGATGGAGTAAGGCGGTGGTGGACGATAAAAGTGGTGTCGATGGTGACAATGATGAAAGCGATGGTGGTGGTGGTGGTGGTGGTGGTGATAATAATGGAGAGGAAGATGCAAATGTTTGTGATGTTAGTGGTGGTGGTGGTGGTGGTGGTGCTTGTGCTCCGCTGCTGCTGTTGCTGCTGCTGATGATAATGATGTCAGTGGTGGTGGTGTGATGGTTACATTAGCATTAATGTTGGTAGCTTTGGTGATGATAGTGATGATGATGATGATGATGATGATGATGATGATGATGATGATGATGATGATGACGACGACGATGACGATGGTCATGATTGTAATGATGATAGTGGTGATGGTTGCGGCGACAATGATGATGATGACGCTGATGACGACGACGATGATGATGATGATGACACTGATGATGGTGGTGTTGGTGATGGTGATGGCTAAAGCAATTTAGCCATTTCATTTCAACCAGATCAGAGCTTTAATAAAAGTAGCAAAGCAATCCAGAATCATCACATTTAACTAAAGAGAGACTATTTATCGTCAGGCAATTTAAATATACTACAATGGCGAAAGGGGAAGACAGCGAAAACCAGAATATATATATAGGGGGAGAATTCACAAAAAAAAAAACAAAAGACGAAGACAGGTGGTGTAGACAACAAACAGATATATTACTTTAACGCTCGGGAAGTGAAAAAGTCTTTAACGTTTCGAGCCTACGCTCTTCCACAGAAAGGAACACAGAAAAAAAAACAAGGAGAGAAAATAAAGAATGTGTAGTGGCTAGTGATCTATTATGGCGAATGCCGGACAGAGGGGTCACACAGGAGAGCTAAGAAGAAGGGGAGAAAATAAAGTAGTGGTGATCCCAAAACGAAGGTGCGCGTGCGTGTGTATAAGAGAATGTATGTGCGTGTGGAAGAGGGCTGGTCACCTTGACGTGTGCGTGCGTGCATGTGTAGGTGTGTGGATGATGGTGTGGGGCTGGGAAGTGGTCAGTGCTAGTGTGTGCGTGATGATGTGATGTGGTGTTGTGTGGTATGGTGGTGTGTGGTGTAGTGGTGTGTGGTGTGGTAGTGTTGGGATGTGGGGGAGGCATACATATATACATACATGTATATATATATATAAAGTAACAAACTGAAGAAAAGAAATCCTTCAAAGGGGTGTGTTAAACATCCAATTCATTGGTACTTCAGTTGGATACCATATAAATATTGGCATAATTCAATTATAAAGATATATTAAATATAGAGATATACTATTGACAATCCAATAATTTATTTATATTGCAATATTACATTAAATACTATGAATATAACATAACATAATATTATATAACATAAATAATTATAAAAAACATAAAGGCCAACAAATTGTTTCGACTAAATATTTTTTCTGACATACATAATCACAGTTCCATTATATATAAAGTCACTTCAGGCTCATGGTTTTGAAAAAGAAGAAATTCCATGTGAAAGGATGGCTGGATTGTAAAAATTAATTCAAATGTCTATGTGTTATGAGCGTAAGCGTTAACTATTCAATCATACATCAATTACAATTAAAAAACAGCAAAAACACTTTAACAGACGATACAATCAATTAAGTGCAATCCACAACCATCGAAATTCACTTCATTACATCTCAAACATACCATTTGAAACCCTTTCATGTCCAAGATAGTCGTTTGTTACCACAACATACAACAATAAGGTAGTGTGTATATAAATGTAAATAATTAAGTACCTAAGTCTTCTCCTACGTATAACCGCAACAAAAAATACAGAAACAATTACATCTTCAATACAACTCTTTTATCTATTTAAATTAGTTGGTATAAAAAGAATTATTCGTTAAATTAACTAATAATAATCTTCTATATTATTTTCACGGTGGGATAATTCCGTAGTAGATATGTAGTAGATTAGTACAACCACTTCAAACATGGGTGCACTTCAATGGAGAGTGGGGCACGTTCAGGCAGGCCACCCACAAGCCAAAACGAGGAGCTGATTGATAATGTTCGGTCAATAGTCATGGAAGTCTGTTGTGTAACAGTCTAAGAAATTACTCACGAAGTAGGACTAAGAACAGGAACAATGCATTTCATTTAACAGAGGATTTGTGCATGTGGAAAATATCGGCGAAATTCGTCCCCAAGGTGCTAGCGGAGCAGCAAAAAGCAACTCCACATGGAAATCGCTCAGGGCATGCTGGACTGGAAATGTATGTGTGTGTGTGTGTGTGCGCGCGCGCATGTGTATTTCTAGTTTTAGCTCAAAAGCTGTGGCCATGCTGGGGCAGCGCCAACTGGTGTTGCTACACCTTACATCTTCATTAACCCTCCTTTAATAGTGCTTTCGCCAAAACTTTCTGTAGGTCGGCTGCACTGCCTTCAGTGTTCGCGTGCTAAAAGGTGGTACGCTTGTGGTTACTCAACCAGGTTTGACTGATTGCTCCAGTTTTCTTTTGTTACAGAGTAAACATGGTCGCTCCGCGGGCAGTATGCACCAAGGAAGAACAGAGATCAGTGATCCGATTTATCTAGTCAGGAGCTTCAATTCATCGTAGGTTTTTAGTGCAATACGGGGACAGTGCTCTACTGAGTAGAAGTGTGTATAAGCGGATCAAGAAGTTAAAAATGGCCGGACAAGCGTGTAGTATGAAGGAGCAGGACATCCATCGATCTCCACCAATGATGTGAAGATTCAACAAGTTCGAGAGATGGTTCTGACGAACCGACGAGTGACCATCGATGAGGTGGCATTTCTCTGCAAATTAGTCATGCTTCTGCATACGAAATCAACTACAAACTTCGCTTTCGTAAAGTCTGTGCGAGATGGGTGTCAAGAAAGCATAGCGAAGCGCATAAGCATAATTGTGTGGATATCTGTCAACGCTAATTCGACTGCCTCAACGATGAAGGCGAAACACTTTTGGAAAGAATAGTCATAGGAGATGAGACCTGGGTGCATCACTTTGTGCCTGAATCCAAAAGCAGAATATGAATTGAAAACACTCCGAATCGCCAGCGAAAGTAATTCAAGACTCAACCTTTCGCAGAAAAAGTGATGCTAACCATTTTTTGAGACGCGAAAGGGCCTATTCTGGAACATTACCTGGAAAAGGGGTCTACTGTTACCAGTGTAGGCTACAGTGAAATGCCGGCCAACAAACTGAAACCAGCAATTCGCACCAAACGCCGAAGTCTATTGTCAAAGCAAGTGTTATGGCTGCACCATAATGCACAACCACACCGT
>NC_142929.1:75430698-75435698 GCF_046866305.1 Octopus bimaculoides | reverse complement strand
AATTCCACACCCTCAATAGATGAGGTAATGACAGCAATAAGTAAATTGAATCTTGGTAGGGCACCTGGAAGGGATGAAATTTGTGCTAAGGTCTTGCGATTTTGTGGTGATGACATCATACAATCCCTTCATGAACTTAATAGTGTAGTCTGGAGGGATGGTGCAATGCTTAAGGACTGAAAGGATTCAATTATTTTCCCTTTCTATAAAGGAAAAGGAGCCAGAATAATGTGTGGTAACTACAGAGATATTGCTCTACTATCAGCTGCTGGCAAGGTTCTAGCAAATATTCTTCTTACCCGCCTGAATGAGTATCTCGTAAATGATATCCTATCTGAATCTCAGTGTGGCTTCCGATCTGGTATAGGGATAATGGATATGATTTTCACAGTAAAACAGATGCAGAAGAAGTGCTATCAGCAGAATATGGATCTTGTCCAGGTATTCGTCGATTCAACCAAGGTCTTTGATACTGTGAATAGGGCCTTACTATGGAAAACATTTGGCAAACTTGGATGTCCGGATCACTTTGAATCTATAATTAAATTATTTTATGATGAAATGGAGGCTTGGATCAGTGTTGGTGGTGGCATGGCGGGACCCATTCTTGTAAAGGATGGTGTCAAGCAGGGTGACATCCTTGCTCCTACTCCCTTTTCTTTGTACTTTGCTGCTGCAAAGTATGAGGCTCATTCAACTTGGACTTAGTTACCGCACATATATCCAAAGCTAGTAACCTGAGGTCATTCAGGAGACAGATTTGTTTCCATCTCGACGCCTAGCCTCGTGCATTTATACACCCTACTTTAATCTTCATGGAAGAATTTAAAACAGCAAAAGAATATTACGTTTTTACGTTTTGGGGAGGGGCTGCACTAATTTTGGCAGTCTCTCCCTCTTTTTCTCTCTGGGGTGCAACCTCTAGTATTTTCTAGATCACTTCTTTAGTCACGTCCAGCAAATCACTGGAATGGCCTGGGGTTTCAATTTGGGAGTGGACTGAGGAATTTTTTCTTGTGTGCCTGCGTGTGTGGTTATTGCTTTACGTTTTGGGGAGGGGCTGCACTAATTTTGGCAGTCTCTCCCTCTTTTTCTCTCTGGGGTGCAACCTCTAGTATTTTCTAGATCACTTCTTTAGTCACGTCCAGCAAATCACTGGAATGGCCTGGGGTTTCAATTTGGGAGTGGACTGAGGAATTTTTTCTTGTGTGCCTGCGCGTGTGGTTATTGCTTTCTTTGTTATGGGAGGGGAGTCAGGGGCTGGGGCTTTTTTTCTTTTACGTGTCACAACTGTGTAATCTATCTCTTCCCTTTTATCTTGTTGACTTCCTTTATCGCCATCTTTTGTTTTCTGTGATTTATTCTCCTTCTCTTTGTTTGTCTCTTTCTGCGGTTTTCTCGTTTTTTCTCCTCCCCTTTCTTGGTTTCTATACCTATTTCTGTTAGGGGAGGGACATCTACCTTTTCGAAAATACACAATTTTCTCAAAAACGCCAAGAGTAAATGATGTTTTATGTGACACATTCTACCAGTATACGAATTTTTAAAGTGTTTAGTTACAAAAAATTATTTTTTAAATGTGCCGGCCAAAGGGAAAAGATCCAAATCTTTATTTTATTTGAAATCAAATTCCATTTTTTTGACACAATATTGTCTTTACAGACAACAACGTAGAAAAAAATACACCTTCTGTCACGAATGACAAAAGTAAAAAAAAATATTTTACCCTGTAGCAGGAAAAGTTCACAATAATTAATTAACAACAATTTTCCATCCCGTAGGGCGAAAACACCATCGAAACGACGTCAAAAGTTCGATTCACACAGGAATACACAGAACAAAAAACAGTATAATAATTAAGAAAAATCACCAACAAAAATAAGACTCACACTAGCAAAGATTCCAGCAGCAATCGATGTACCTAAGAGAGACAACACTGAACGAACTGATAAAGCTTGTAGCTTTATATATAATTCAGTCAACACGTTGACTGATTTGTGCTAGTAGTTCGCCCGATCGAGATAAATAACAAAGCATTGACGCAAAGCAGTAATTAGGTATGATCACAATTTAGGTTACTTGAAATATGTTTGTTACATATTTCAACTGCTAAAGGCAACTACACTGCAGTAACCGTGGAGAAAAAACCTCTCTTATGGTAAAAAGATGACGTCGGATACATGACCGGTGAGGCTGTGTGTATGTGTGTGTGTGTGTGTGCGTGCGTGAGTGTGCGTGCGTGCGCATGAGTGTGTGTATACCAGCTGCATGAGTGCGTTGATGTGCGTGTCTGATGCCTAGGTTTCTAATTACAGCTGGTGGTGGTGGTTAGAGCTCCGTGGATGTACACAGTTTCTTCGTTTGGATTCCTGTAAGGGTAGTACTTGCCTGTTTCAGGTCTTGGGTTACGTTTAGGAAGTCGACTGTGATACAACAAGTCGTAAATGTTATGGAGAGGCCGAATTCTTTAAAGATCTTTTGTTTTTATGCCAAATTAAAAAAAAAAAATTACAATGAACTGAGAATTAGTTAATACTTTTTGATGAGTATGTATTTATTATTCTTTAACAAGAACAGTGTTGACAATGACTCCAAAATTTCGATCCGCTTAGCATTAAACGGGCTGTGGTACATTACAGTCCAACTTGTTTTCATATAGTCTCCGGCAAGTTTAATTTTTCTCGGGTATGTGGAGCTCTATTGAATGATAATTAGATGATAGGATAGGTTCTGATGGAAAGATATTGTAGATTTTATCAATTAAATTTAGAGTTGTTTTATTGTTCAGAAGTCCGTCATGCATATAAAACTTTGTAATTAGGTGTGTCAGTTTTAGGTCTTCGGGCTGTTTTTTAGGGGTGTAGAGAAGAATGTAAGTAGTGGAAAAGGTTAGTTGGTCAGAAGTGTTACTAGGTCTAGTCGTTGGAAAATTTGTTTGAATACTAATAAAACATGTAACCGAGTTGTTTTTGGAATATGGAGGTTATTGCTCAGAGTTTTTGTCCAGCATCTAGAAGTTTGCAATTAGGCACGTCATGGAGTTTTTAAGTGTTCTCAAAGGATGTAAGTAGGTAGAAAGGTTAGTTGGTCAGTAGAATTCTTCACTTCTTGCTGCTGTTATTCAGGAAAATTAACCGGTTTGTGTTGGGAAGGTGGAAGCTATTATTCAGAGTGAAGTCAATCATGTAAGACTTTGTAATTAGATGTGTTTATTTAGGGGTGTCAGCTTAAGATCATGGAGGTTTTAGAATACAAATTTGTTTATCTTGTGGCTTATGATTCTGAAAATGATATATAGTTTGATGGAAAGGTTAGTTAATCAGCAGATTTCTTGCTATGCTTTACTTTTTCTTGATGTTCTTTGTTTACTATTTATTAATCAATGCTTTTAATCTAGTAGGCAGTGATTTGAGGGAAAATTGGCTGCTATTTCGACCAGGTGAAACAACTGCGTAGAGAATACTTCACTGCATGATTATCGGTTATAATATAGAGAAAATTTCACTATGTAACGCAGCCATATGTAGGCAAAACATACAGGAACACACACACACACACACACACACACACACACACACACACACACACACACACACACACACACACACATACACACACACACACACACACACACACACACACACACACACACATGCTCAAACTCGCGTAGACATATATACTTATATTGTTTAACAGAAGATTTAGATAACAATTGTTTATATGAATTCAGATATGTTTTAAATATGCGTACATATACATATATATATCTATGTATGGACATACATACATACATACATACATACATATATACATGCATATATATATACATGCATAGACAGATATATATTTATATATTTACACATATATATAATACATATATGATGTATATATAATATACTATATATATACATATAAAAAGAACATATTTATACATGCATATATACATATATATATATTGATATATATATATGTCTATATATATATATATATATATATATATATATATATATTGATATATATGTATGAATACATATATACTCATATATATATATACACACTCACAGCTTTTTAAGCGATCTATGCACGCATTCTTTTCTATGCATATATGTGTCTATGTATGAATACATGTATATGTATGCATACATATGTAATACACACACATACACACACACATGTATGCATTCATGTACAAATCCAATATCTGTTTGCATACATTTTGTAAAGAAACATCTTGCAGCCAGTCCCCTTCCCTCTTCTTTCTCTCTCATACTTTCACTCACATATTCATGAACTGATAAGCGTGTGTATGTATGTCTGCATGGAAGTGTGTATGCGCGCGCGCACGCGTATATGTATGTGTGAGAGAATATTTTAACAGAAAATTTATGTAACAATTGTTGATATATGGATTCAGACATTTTCAGCGGCATAAAATATTAAGCAGCAGCAGTACCAAAAGTAAATGCGTGTATGTATTATGTACGTATGTGTGTGTATGCATACAAATGTATGTACGTACGTATGTATATATATATATATATATATATATATGTATATATATATATATATGTATATATGTATATATATATATATATATATATATAATGGGGAGGCGCAATAGCCCAGTGGTTAGGGAAGAGGACTTGCGGTCGTAGGATCGCAGTTTCGATTCCCAGACCGGACCGGGCGTTGTGAGTGTTTATTGAGCGAAAATACCTGAGGCTCCGGCAGGGGGTCGTGGCGAACCCTGCTGTACTCTTTCAACACAACTTTCTCTCACATTTTCTTCCTGTTTCTGTTGCACCTGTATTTCAAAGGGCCAGCCTTGTTATACTCTGTGTTACACTGAATCTCCCCCAGAGCTACGTTAAGGGTACACTTGCACGTTAATTTCACGAGCAGGCTGTTCCGTTGATCGGATCAACTGGAACCCTCGTCATCGTAACCAACGGACTGCCATGATATATATATATATATATATATATATGTTATATTATATT
>NC_142929.1:75423198-75425698 GCF_046866305.1 Octopus bimaculoides | reverse complement strand
GTGGTTCTTAGCCAGAAAACAAAGTGTGCTCATCTATGAATCCAATGAGAGCATATAATATAGTTTGATAACGATCATATTATTTAACGATTGCCACAACTCTGTGTTTCGTGTGAAAGTAATAATAATGATTAACACTCATCAAATGGACACCATGAATCTGAATCGATATGTGAGTTGTAGATAAACGTGATATATGTGGCACCGAATGACCGTCTAAACAGTCCGTGATAATGTGTATTTTTTTAATAATTTTGAGTTCAATTGAATATTCTATCAAGACTTATCAACTATTCTGATGACGTCTATTAAGGCAAAAACACGTACACACAACTCTCTTCTTGTCTCAAGGCAATCAGACTGTATCTTTTTTCTTGTCATGTCTTCTTGTCTTGTCTTGTAACAGCATTCACTCGGGAGGGGTTAAGCCGGTTCTCATTGAGTTCACTATGTGAATTCAAAGGAGTTTCAAAGGATGATCAGAGTCTGCGAAAGTAGTTCCCGTCTGTATTCGTAAGCCACCATATACGACTGAAGGCAGGTTGTCCTCGTGTTACGCCTCCTCGTTGTAGAATGCTCGCAGACGCGATCCAACGCCACCAGAAAGCCGTCGGATTGTGGAACAGACGCCGCCTGGAAATCACCTTTGCCCTCCAGTTAGCCGGGTTGCGGCCCTAGCATCGACGGTGTCAGACTTGTCCACCTTGCGTGGCCCAACCAGGGATTCGAAGTCCCCGACGACATAGCTCTGACACTCACTCGTTTAACCTTCCCACTACGATGAGGTCAAGAGTTGGACTTAGAGGAAGGAATGTCATGTTACTTATGGAGAATCTTTGGTCCCCGAGATTATCTCCTCTTATCGTTTGACGTTAGCCCCAATTGCCACCATACGAGATAATTTCAGTAAACCCCAAAATTTATGCTGTATGGTAATTAATATACCTTTCATTGCCAGTATTATGTTAAAAGTTTTGGCAGAGCCTTATGTCAAATAGGTAGTTCTTATTCGCCAAAATGTTAGAAAGCATGACTATGTGGTTAAGAAGCTTGCTTTGGAACTACGTGGTTTCGGGTTCTGTTCCACTATGCATTACCTTGGGAAAGTGTCTTCTACTATAGCTCTCGGTTGACCAAAGTCTTGAGAGTGGATTTGCTCGACAGAAACGTTATGGAAGCCCGTTGTGTCTACACACACACACACACACACACACACACACACACACACACACACACACACACACACACACACACACGGGGCGTGTGCTGAAAAGTTCTTGGCTTTAAGGGCATTACAAAAGACCTGGTCAGAGGCCCAAACTTCCGAGTTCTTTTACAGGGCTTAGAAAATCTGAGGGATCGCTGCAATAAGTGTGTAAATCTGAGAGGGGAATATTTTGAATCAAACCATAATTAACTGATCCTTCTGTGTTTTCTTTTAGGCCAAACCAGGCACCTTTCAGCACTCCTTCGTATATATATATATATATATATATATATATATATATATATATATATATATATATATACAGTGGGGGGAAATAAATATTCGTACATGTCAAAATTCTTTATTTAATTTCTAATGAACATAAATGGGATATACCAATACTATATTTGCATACACATACACAAACTAAGAATATGCAGAAGAAACTAATAAATTATAGTAACTAATGAATTTATATACAAATATAAATATTTAAGGGTGAAAAAAGTATTCGTACAGAACATAAATAACTGATAATTCTGATTTAATACTTCGTATCATATATTATTCAGTTACACTTCAACCAGTCTCTTCTTGTAGTTCTTAATCAATGACTCGCATGTTTCTTTAGGAATTTTTCCCCATTCTTCTTGACAAATTTTCTTCAAATCTGGAATGCACGTTGGGGCTCTTGAATGAATTTTAATTTTCAAATAACGCCACAAATTTTCAATGGGGTTCAAGTCGGGTGACTGGCTTGGCCATTCTAATAATTTTATATTGTGATTGACTATCCAATTTTTGGTAGACTTCGCCGTGTGCTTATGGTAGTTAGCCTGTTGTAAAGCCCACCCTTCACAAAGCTGGAGCTTTACTACAGAGTCCCATAAATTATTGTTCAAAATATTTTGGTACATCTCTGCATTCATACTACCATCTATCACATGTAAATTGCCAGTGCCATTTGCAGAGAAACACCCCTACACAATGATGTTGCCACCTCCAAACTTTACAGTAAGAATTGTGTTTTTCGGCGAATAGGTGGTACCATCTTTCCTCCAAACATGGCTATGCGAATTTCGTTCAAGCAATTCAATTTTCGACTCGCCTGTCCAAAGAACATTTTGCCAGAATGTATCAGATTTATCTTTATGTTCATAAACAAATTTTAAACGGGCATCTCTATGCCTTTTAGTCAACAGTGGAGCTTCTCTAGGAGAGCATGACTTCAGTTCATTTCTATGAAGTTCATTGCTGATTGTTCGTAGTGTAACACTAGTCCCTGAAGCTAAC